>NC_073377.1:518164-793164 GCF_028641065.1 Leucoraja erinaceus
CAGGGTAAGGGAATCAAAAACTTGAGGTTATCGGTTGAGAAGCGAAAGATGTAATAGGAACCTTAAATGACAACATTTTAGAAAATAGACAATAGACAATAGGTGTAGGAGTAGGCCATTAGACCCTTCGAGCCAGCACCGCCATTCAATGTGATCATGGCTGATCATCCCCAATCAGTACCCCATTCTTGCCTTTTCCCCATATCCCGTGACTCCGCTATCTTTAAGAGCTCTATCTAATTCTCTCTTGAAAGCATCCAGAGAATTGGCCTCCACCGCCCTCTGAGGCAGAGAATTCCACAGATTCACAACTCTCTGGGTGAAAAGGTTTTTCCTCGTCTCCGTTCTAAATGTCCTACCCCTTATTCTTAAACCGTGGCCCCTGGTTCTGGACTCCCCCAACATCGGGGTGATGGGTGTATGGAACGAGCTGCCAGACAAAGTAGTTGAGGCAGGTACAATTACACCATTTGAAACAAAATACAAAGTGTTTAGTGTGGAGTAATTCAACTGGTCAAAACATGGATCAGGGTAGCTGCACATCCCACCTCTCTGTGACCAGGTGGGTTTTCTCTGGGTTCCCTGGTTTCCTAACCAGACTCCAAAGGCGTGCAGGTTTGTAGGTCAATTGGCATTAGTGAATTGGAATCGGAATTGCAATACTTTATTGTTACATGTGACAAGGCATAGAGAGACTCTTTGCTTGCATTGCCAAGGTATACAAATAATTGCCACATAAACAGCACTGACAAAGTTTCAAAGTATCCACTCGGGCTCCTCCTTTGTCATCAGCCCCACCCCCCCCCCCCCCCCCCCCCCCTTCCTCACAGTGGTCCCCCCATGCTGGAGACTCCATTGTTCTTCCCACCCAACCCCCGTCACAATAGTGCCTAGTGTATGTAGGATAAAACTAGTGTACGGGGCGATCGCTGGGTCAGCACAGTCTTGATGGGCCGAAGGGCCTGTTTCCTCGCTGTATCTCCAAAACTAAAACTAAGATTTGTAACGAGACTCTTGTTCTGACCTTTCCCCCACTTGACCTGCTTTCCGAACGCATGATTATTGTATAGCAGACAAAGAGGCGCATTGGAAAAGTACAGAGCACATTTTCATAGAGAGCGCGGCAAGGCTCAGTGAGTTCTCAGGAGGAAAAGAGAGGGTGAGGCCTTTGGAAAATGACCATTAACATATGACCCGACATCTCCCAAAACTGCCGCTGCTCAACTGGAGAAGAAATATCTTGCTTCTATTACATGTCCCTACGCCCATTAAAGTCTCATTAACATTTTAAACAAGTTAATCAGTGATGGAGTCTAGTAATCCGCGGTGTAGGTCAATTGTGTTTTACCATGAATGTTGAATGTGTGTAAGTTGCGGGGAGTATGGGTTTTAACTCCAGGGATGCCAAACAGTCTTACTGAAGCAGTATGGATATTCTTTGACAGTTTTATAAGTCTACTAGACTAAGTGGGACCCGTTGGGTCCCATGTTCACACGGGAGGGCTGGTCCCCAACGCAATATTCCACCTCTCCACCAATTCCAATATTGGTGGCCAGTGGAGGGGGGGGGGGGGCTTTCTGGAGCGCTAGTATGGGTGTTGTTGGTTGCAGGGACTACTGGTTTCCAGAGGGCTAGTATGGACATTGTGGGCCAAATGGATTCTCGGAGTGGCAGCTCAGTCCCTCAAGCCTGATGTGCTGGCAGCTCACTCACGGCTGGTGGGCTGGCAATTGACTCACGGCTATTCCTTGAAATTCCATTTCAAGCAGGGTGCAAGGCCACCAAATTCAAGTGCAGTTTCATACCACTTCAAGCACGGTGCAAGGCCACCAAATTCAAGCACAGTTTCATACCATTTCAAGGAAGGTGCAAGGCCACCAAATTCAAATGTAGTTATACCATTTCATGCAGGGTGCAAGGCCATCACATTCAAATGCAGCTTCATACCATTTAAAGCAGGGTGAAACCACCATAAAACCACACAAAACACCACACTCGCAGTTCAGTAGACATTCAGTGTGTTCAATTTATTCACAGCTCAGACAGAGTCGTGACCTCTCCCACCCCCATCATGCAGAGACTGAGCCACACCCACACTTCTGGGTTTTATAATCCATCCCCCTCCCTCCGGAAAAGGTGTGGCCTTCATGGCGTGATTGACAGGAGAGACATTCTCAACATTTTTTAAACACTAATAACACTTTTGTTTCTCATTGATGGGAAGAATACTCTGCACCTGATGAGCAGAGGGGGAGTAAGATGGCCAAAAATGTGGTAGCGTTTTATCTAAAATCAATATAGTGCAAACAGGAAGTTGTCATGTTTAGACAAACAACCATTTGCAGGCAATGCCTTTTCACTTCAACCCAAACCCCCCCAAACAACCATTTGCGGGCAGTACCTTTTTACTTCGAACCAACCATATTTGCATTTTCAAACCACATTAAGGGCACTCACAGTTGAGTAGACATGTGTTGAGTGTTATTCAGAGCTTAGAGAGACGTGACCCTCTAGGTTGGCAAATTATTTAAAAACATTAATATCGCTCTGATTTTTCATCGATGGGAAAAATTCTCTGGTCCAGGAAGGCGGAGGGGGGCTCTGAGCAAGGTGGCCAAAAATGACAGCCGTAGTTGGCGGCGTTCTCTCGGAAATCACACCACAGCGAGCCAAAAGCGGTCAAGATCAGACTTTTAATAATATAGATAAAAGGAAACACTTTTTCTCACAGAGAGTGGTGAGTGTGGAATTCTCTGCCTCAGAGGGAGGTGGAAGCAGGTTCTCTGGATGCTTTCAAGGGAGATCTAGATAGGGCTCTTAAAAATAGCGGAGTCAGGGGATATGGGGAGAAGGCAGGAACGGGGGGTACTGATTGGGGTTGATCAGCCATGATCACATTGAATGGCGGTGCTGGCTCGAAGGGCCGAATGCCCCACTCCTGCACCTATTGTCTATTGTCTATTGTCTATTGTCTAGTTTAGTTTAGTTTAGTTTAGTTTATTGTCACGTGTACCTCGGTACAGTGAAAAGCTACCGCACATGATGACAATTGAACCGTCCACAGTGTAGAGATACATAATAAAGGGAATAATGTTTAGTGCAAGATAAAGCCAGTAAAGTACGATCAAAGATAGTCCGAGGATCCCCAATGAGGAAGATTGCCGTTCAGGACTCCTCTCCAGCTGCGGTAGGATGGTTCAGTTGCCTGATAGCAACAGCTGGGAAGAAACTGTCCCTGAATCTGGAGGTGGAGGTGTGCGTTTTCACAAGTCTGTAACTTGTGCCCGATGGGCGAGGGGAGAAGAGGGAGTGGCCAGGGTGCAACATCCTTGATTATGCTGCTGGCATATAAATTGAGTCAATAGATGGGAGGTTGATTTGTGCGATGGTCTGGGCTGTGTCCATAATTTAACCATATAACCATATAACAATTACAGCACGGAAACAGGCCATCTCGGCCCTTCAAGTCCGTGTCGAACACTTATTTTCCCCTAGTCCCATCTACCTGCACTCAGACCATAACCCTCCATTCCTTTCCCATCCATATACCTATCTAATTTATTTTTAAATGATAAAATTTTTAGGCGGTAATTTCTTGCAGTCTTGGATGGAGCTGTTCCCAAATCGTGCAGGTTTGTACAATATATAGATTGGCTTCTGTAAATTGTCCCTAAGATGCAGGATGCAGGTGGGATTACTGTACGGGTGATCATTGATCAGCAAGGACTAGGTGGGCTGAAGGGCCTGTTTCCCGCCTCTATCTCTAAACTAAGTCTCTAAACCAAGTCCTCAGGTTCTTGATTCCCCTTCTCTGGGTAAAACACTCTGTGTAACTTGACGTGACGTGGTGTGACGTGGTGGCACGGTGGCGCAGCTGTAGAACTGCTGCCTTCAGCACTAGCAGTGCCCAGGTTCGATCCCGACTTCGGGTGCTGTCTGTACGGAGTTTGTCCGTTCTCCCTGTGACCTGCGTGGGTTTTCTCTCCGAGACCTTTGGTTTCCTCCCACACTCCAAAGGCGTACAGGTCTGTAGGTTAATTGGCTTGGTAAATGTAAAAATTGTTCCAAGTGTGTGTAGGATAGTGTTAATATGTGGGGATCGCTGGTTGCTAATCTAAACTATCTAAGTTCATAAGTTACAGGAGCAGAGTAAGGCCGTTCGGCCCATCAGGTCTATTCTGCCTTTCAATCATGGCTGATCTATCTTTCCTCCTTAACCCATTCTCCTGCCTTCTCCCCATAACCCCTAACACCCGTACTAATGAAGAATCTATTGCTGCCTTAAAAATATCCATTGACTTTGCCTCTACGGCCTTCTATGACAATGAATTCCACAGATTCACCACTCTCTGACAAAATAAATTCCTCATCATCTCCTTCCTAAAGGTACGTCCTTTAATTCTGAGGCTATGGTCCTAGACTCTCCCACTAGTGGAAATGTCCACTCCACATCCACTCTATCCAGGACTTTCACTAGCCGGTACGTTTCAATGAGGTGTCCCCTCATCCTGCTAAACTCCAGCGAGTACTGGCCCAGTGCCGTCATACGCTCATCACATGTTAACCCACTCATTGCTGGGATCATTCTTGTAAACCTCCTCTGGACCCTCTCCAGCGCCAGCACATCCTTCCTCAGATATGGAGCCCAGAATTGCTCACAATACTCCAAATGCAGCCAGACCAGTGCCTTGAAAAAGCCTCCGCATCACATCCCTGTTCCTTCCTACACACCAGCAAGATGAATAAGCAGCGTGATTTTATTCTCAGCGGACTTGACCTGCACCGATTAATCCAATCTGGACAAGTCGTTTCCATTTACAATGTAGCCTTGAGAAATACATAAAATGAACGTGTAACCATTTAAGCTCAAAGCAAAGACACAGCGGAAAGGCGATAATGCCCACTTTTTGCAAGGGTTTGGTGGTGTTGTGGATAAAAGAGTTCACTGGTTCCAAGTTAGTAAACCTTGAGCAAGCCTGGGAATTATTACACCTCTCTGTCAAGTAACACCTACGAACAGAGAGATCCTTCACAACGTGTCAATTGGCTCAGTCTGAAAGAAAATCCTTCAGAGAAATAAAATTGCATCTTCTAAGGAAAGTGGAAGCAGAAACAATTATTAAACAAGGTATGGTGTTTGGTTTTTGTTTAGTTTAGAGATACAGTGCGGAAACAGGCCCTTTGGCCCACCGGGTCGGCATCGAACAGCGATCCCCGCACACTAATGCTATCCTACACACACTAGTGACAATTCTACATTTTATTCCAAGTCAACTGACCTACAAGCATAAAAACATAGAAAATAGGTGCAGGAGTAGGCCATTCAGCCCTTCGAACCAATATGATCATGATCAAAATCAAACTATCCTCATATCATATAACCGTATAACCATATAACAATTACAGCACGGAAGCAGGCCATCTCAGCCCTTCTAGTCCGTGCCGAACACTTATTTCCCCTAGTCCCATCTACCTGCACTCAGACCATAAACCTCCATTCCTTTCCTGTCCATATACCTATCCAATTTATTTTTAAATGATGAAATCAAACCTGCCTCCACCACTTACACTGGAAGCTAATTCCACACAGCTACCACTATCGGAGTAAAGAAGTTCCCCCTCATGTTACCCCTAAACTTCTGTCCCTTAATTCTGAAGTCATGTCCTCTTGTTTGAATTTTCCCTACTCTCAATGGGAAAAGCTTATCCGCGTCAACTCTGTCTATCCCTCTCATCATTTTAAAGACCTCTATCAAGTCCCCCCTTAACCTGCGCTCCAAAGAATAAAGACCTAACTTGTTCAACCTTTCTCTGTAACTTAGTTGCTGAAACCCAGGCAATATTCTAGTAAATCTCCTCTGTACTCTCTCTATTTTGTTGACATATTTCCTATAATTTGGCGACCAAAATTATGCACCATACTCCAGAATCACCAATGCCTCACCAATGCCTTGTACAATTTTAACATTACATCCTAACTTCTATGCTCATTGCTCTGATTTATAAAGACCAGCACACCAAAAGCTTTCTTTACCACCCTATCTACATGAGATTCCACCTTCAGGGAACTATGTACAGTTATTCCCAGATCCCTCTGTTCAACTGCTTTCCTCAATTTGCTACCATTTACCATGTACCTCTTCAGGTACATTCCCATGTAACCGCAGGAGATGTAACGCCTCCTCCATCACCTCCATCTAGGGACCCCAGTAGTCCTTCCAGGTTTATTTCCCAACACAAGACCCAATATGTTCCCTCTGTGTGCAGTTTAGGTCTCCTAATTTGAGGAAGGACGTTCTTGCTATTGAGGGAGTGCAGCGTAGGTTCACCAGGTTAATTCCCGGGATGGCGGGACTGACATATTCTGAAAGAATGGATCAACTGGGCTGATATTCACTGGAATTTAGGATGAGAGGATATCTTATAGAAACATATAAAATTATTAATGGATTGGACAGGCTAGATGCAGGAAAAAAGTTTCCAATATTGGGGGAGTCCAGAATCAGGGGTCACAGTTCAGGAATAAGGTGTAGGCCATTTAGGACGGGGATGAGGAACATTTTTTACACCCAGAGAGTTGTGAATCTGTGGAATTCTAAGCCACAGAAGGCAGTGAAGACTAATTCACTGGATGTTTTCAAGAGAGAGCTAGATAGAGCTCTTAAGGCTCACAGAATCAAGGGATATGGGGAAAAAGCAGGAACGGGGCACTTAATTTGGATGATCAGCCATGATTATATTGAATGGCAGTGTGCTGGTTCGAAGGGCCGATTGGCCTACTCCTGCACCTATTTTCTATGATTCTGTTTATTTTCCAACACAAGGTCCCATATGTTCCCTCTTTGGTTGGAATATCCACATACTGTTTCAAGAATACACCTCTTGGATACACCTCGCAAATTCTGCCCCGCCTAAGCCTTTGAAGCTAGAGAAGTCCCTGTCAATGAAGATAGACGCAAAAAACTGGAGTAACCCAAAGGCTCAGGCAGCATCTCTGGGGGGAAAATTAATAAGTGATGTTTTGGGTTTTCTTCAGACAATACTGGGGAATATCAGTCCCAGCCAATACTGGGGAAGTTAAAGTCATCCACTAAGACAAACACTTTAATTCCCCCTCCCATTCCCACACTGACATTTCTGTCCTGGGCCTCCTCTATTGTCAGAGTGGGGCCAAATTGGAGGAACAACATCCCATATTTTGCTTGGGCAGCTTACAACCCAGTGGGATGAATATTGAAAGACACAAAAAGCTGGAGTAACTCAGTGGGTCAGGCAGCATCTCTGGAGAGAAGGAATGGGTGATGTTTTTGGTCGAGACCCTTCTTCAGGCTGACGTCAGGGGAGAGGGAAATACATGGACAAGGAAGTGTAAGGTGTGAATACATGGCAAGGGGTACAGAGATCAATGAAAATGTAGAATAGATCATTATTAGTTGGGACGAGGAAACAACAAAGCAAACCGAGATAAAATGTAGTCAGAGACAGTAAGACTGGTCGGAGAACTGAGAAAGGGGGGGGGGGGGGGGGGGGAGAGAGAGAGGGAAAGCAAGGGATACTTGAAGTTAAAGAATACTGATTATTGACTTCTCTAACTTCAATTAACCCTTGCATCCCCCTCTCTCTCCATCCCTCCCCCACCCAAGTCGAACCAGCTTCAAAGTCATCTTGCTGAGTCTCATTGTCTGCAACTCATTTTCACCGAGCCCACAGCTAACAATGGCCTATTTCCTTCATCATCATTACATTGTTGCATATCTTTTATTAATTTGTTCTATATCTCTCTACATCACCGTCTCTATATCTCTTGTTTCCATTTCCCCTGCCTCTCAGTCTGAAGAAGGGTCACGACCCAAAATGTCATCTATTCCTTTTCTTCCGAGATGCTACCTGTCCCGCTGAGTTACTTCCGAGACAATCTGTCACTTTGCTATCTTCTGTAATTTGTCAATGTGAAAGGCTTGGATAGAGTGGTTGTGGAGAGGATGTTTCCACTAGTGGGAGAGTCTAGGACAAGAGGTCAGAGCCTCAGAATTAAAGGACGTTCCTTTACACAGATGAGGAGGAATTTATTTCATCAGAGGGTGGTGAATCTGTGGAATTCTTTGCCACAGAGGGCTGTGGAGGCCATCAATTAATATTTTTAAGGCAGAGATAAATAGTTTCTTGGTGTTAAAGGTTATGGGGAGGATGTACAGGGTGATTGCTGGTGGGATGAAGGGCCTGTTTCCCATTGCAGTACAGTTTATTGTCACATGTACAGTGAAACAGCTTTTGTTGCATGCTATCCAGTCAGCAGAAGGACGATACAAGACTACATGTCCTGGGCCTCCTCCTTTGTCAGAGGGAGGTTCAGTGTAAATTGGAGGAACAGCACCTCATATTTTGCTTGGGTAGCTTGCACCCCAGCGGCAAGAACATTAACCTCATGTAGCCCCTTGCTTTCCCTCTCTCTCCATCCCCTCCCCCTTCCCAGTTCTCCCACCAGTCTTACTGTCTCCGACTACATTCTATCTCTGTCCCCTGACATCAGTCTGAAGAAGGGTCTCGACCCGAAACATCACCCATTCCTTCTCTCCAGAGATGCTGCCTGTCCCGCTGAGTTACTCCAGCAATTTGCATATACCTTCGATTTGCCGTGATCACATTGAATGGCAGTGCTGGCTCGAAGGGCCGAATGGCCTACTCCTGCACATATTGTCTATTGTCTATTATCTATTGAATTAGCACCTGCAGTTCTTTCCTATTACAAGATTACAATTGAGCGATTTACAGTGTATAGATACACGATAAGGGAATAACGTTTAGTGCAAGGTAAGGCCAGCAAAGTCCGATCACTGATAGTTTGAGGGTCGCCAATGAGGGAGATAGTTCCAGACTGCTCCCTGGTTGTGGAAAGATGATTCAGTTGCCTGATAACAGCTGAGAAGGAACTGTCCCTGAATCTGGAGGTGCGCATTTTCACACTTCTGTACTGTTTTGCCTGATGTGACAGGGGAGAGGAGGGGAGAGGCAAGGGCGTAACTCTAAAACTAAAAGTAAAACTGCAGGTTATATATGTTTGTTAACCAATACGACCAAGAAGGTGCATATCAGAAAATCTGCAATTGTCTTATCTACTAAAATTAGGCATTTCCAGCAAAAACAGGCAACCACTGTGAGACTGGACCAAAGGCAAAAGAAACTGGTTTATTCCATGCTAGTCACCCTACAGCTGTAGTGAACACAAACCTGGACAAGCACTACATCACCTTCCGAACCTCAAGGACCTTGAGGCTACTCCCTTGCTAACTGAGGATCAGCAATGTACTGACTGTCCTTCGGAAGCCATGCCTTGTGCGGCCAAATGCAAACACGGTGAGCATTGACATTAGTGTCTCCACTGCAGGAGTATCACACTCAAAAGACGTACGGGTTTGTAGTTTTATCGGCTTCTGTAACATTGTCCCTGGTGTTATGCTTGGACTAGTGTACATGTGATCGCTGGTCAGTGTGGTTTCGGTGGGACAAAGGGCCTGTCTCCATACTGTGTCTCTATAATTAACTACGCTATAAGAACATATAAGAGAGAGTACAGAGGAGATTTACTAGAATGTTGCCTGGGTTTCAGCAACTAAGTTACAGCGAAAGGTTGAACAAGTTAGGGCTTTATTCTTTGGAGCGCAGAAGGTTAAGGGGGGACTTGATAGAGGTCTTTAAAATGATGAGAGGGATAGACAGAGTTGACCTGGATAAGCTTTTCCCACTGAGACGAGGGAAGATGCAAACAAGGGGATATGACATGAGAATTAAGGGACAGAAGTTTAGGGGTAACATGAGGGGGAACTTCTTTACTCAGAGAGTGGTAGCTGTGTGGAATGAGCTTCCAGTGAAGGTGGTGGAGGCAGGTTCGTTTTTATCATTTAAAAATAAATTGGATAGTTATATGGACGAGAAAGGTATGGAAGGTTATGGTCTGAGCGCAGGTATATGGGACTAGGGGAGACTATGTGTTCGGCACGGACTAGAAGGGTGGAGATGGCCTGTTTCCGTGCTGTAATTGTTATATAGTTATATGGTTATAGAAACATAGAAACATAGAAATTAGGTGCAGGAGTAGGCCATTCGGCCATTCGAGCCTGCACCGCCATTCAATATGATCATGGCTGATCATCCAACTCAGTATCCCGTATCTGCCTTCTCTCCATACCCTCTGATCCCCTTGGCCACAAGGGCCACATCTAACTCCCTCTTAAATATAGCCAATGAACTGGCCTCAACTACCCTCTGTGGCAGAGAGTTCCAGAGATTCACCACTCTCTGTGTGAAAAAAGTTCTCCTCATCTCGGTTTTAAAGGATTTCCCCCTTATCCTTAAGCTGTGACCCCCTTGTCCTGGACTTCCCAACATCGGGAACAATCTTCCTGCATCTAGCCTGTCCAACCCCTTAAGAATTTTGTAAGTTTCTATAAGATCCCCTCTCAATCTCCTAAATTCTAGAGAGTATAAACCAAGTCTATCCAGTCTTTCTTCATGACAGTCCTGACATCCCAGGAATCAGTCTGGTGAACCGTTTCTGCACTCCCTCTATGGCAATAATGTCCTTCCTCAGATTTGGAGACCAAAACTGCACGCAATACTCCAGGTGTGGTCTCACCAAGACCCTGTACAACTGCAGTAGAACCTCTCTGCTCCTATACTCAAATCCTTTTGCAATGAAAGCTAACATACCATTTGCTTTCTTTACTGCCTGCTGCACCTGCATGCCTACCTTCAATGACTGGTGTACCATGACAACCAGGTCTCGCTGCATCTCCCCCTTTCCCAATCGGCCACCATTTAGATAATAATCTGCTTTCCCGTTTTTGCCACCAAAATGGATAACCTCACATTTATCCACATTATACTGCATCTGCCAAACATTTGTCCACTCACCCAGCCTATCCAAGTCACCTTGCAGTCTCCTAGCATCCTCCTCACACCTAACACTGGCCCCCAGCTTAGTGTCATCCGCAAACTTGGAGATATTGCCTTCAATTCCCTCATCCAGATCATTAATATATATTGTAAATAGCTGGGGTCCCAGCACTGAGTCTTGCGGTACCCCACTAGTCACTGCCTGCCATTGTGAAAAGGACCCGTTTACTCCTACTCTTTGCTTCCTGTTTGCCAGCCAGTTCTCTATCCACATCAATACTGAACCCCCAATGCCATTTGCTTTAAGTTTGTATACTAATCTCTTATGTGGGACCTTGTCGAAAGCCTTCTGGAAGTCCAGATACACCACATCCACTGGTTCTCCCCTATCCACGCTACTAGTTACATCCTCGAAAAATTCTATAAGATTCGTCAGATATGATTTACCTTTCGTAAATCCATGCTGACTTTGTCCAATGATTTCACCACTTTCCAAATGTGCTGCTATCCCATCTTTAATAACTGACTCTAGCAGTTTCCCCACTACCGATGTTAGACTAACTGGTCTGTAATTCCCCGTTTTCTCTCTCCCTCCCTTCTTAAAAAGTGGGGTTACGTTTGCTACCCGCCAATCCTCTGGAACTACTCCAGAATCTAAAGAGTTTTGAAAGATTATTACTAATGCATCCACTATTTCTGGAGCTACTTCCTTAAGTACTCTGGGATGCAGCCTATCTGGCCCTGGTGATTTATCGGCCTTTGATCCATTCAATTTACCCAACACCACTTCCCGGCTAACCTGGATTTCACTCAATTCCTCCACCTCCTTTGACCCGCGGGCCCCTGCTATTTCCGGCAGATCATTTATGTCTTCCTTAGTGAAGACGGAACCAAAGTAGTTATTCAATTGGTCCGCCATATCCTGGTTCCCCATGATCAACTCACCTGTTTCTGACTGCAAGGGACCTATATTTGTTTTAACTAATCTCTTTCTTTTCACATATCTATAAAAACTTTTGCAGTCAGTTTTTATGTTCCCTGCCAGTTTTCTTTCATAATCCATTTTTCCTTTCCTAATTAAGCCCTTCGTCCTCCTCTGCTGGTCTCTGAATTTCTCCCAGTCCTCCGGTATGCTGCTTTTTCTGGCTAGTTTGTACGCATCATCCTTTGCTTTGATACTATCCCTGATTTCCCTTGTTATCCATGGATGCACTACCTTCCCTGATTTATTCTTTTGCCAAACTGGGATGAACAATTTTTGTAGTTCATCCATGCAGTCTTTAAATGCCTTCCATTGCATATCCACCGTCAACCCTTTTAGAATTAATTGCCAGTCAATCTTGGCCAATTCACGTCTCATACCCTCAAAGTTACCTTTCTTTAAGTTCAAAACCATTGTTTCTGAATTAACAATGTCACTCTCCATCCTAATGAAGAACTCAACCATATTATGGTCACTCTTGCCCAAGGGGCCACGCACAACAAGACTACTAACTAACCCTTCCTCATTACTCAATACCCAGTCTAAATTAGCCAGCTCTCGTTGGTTCCTCTACATGTTGATTTAGATAACTATCCCACATACATTCCAAGAAATTTCCCTTCCTCAGCACCCCTGCCAATTTGATTCACCCAATCTATATGTAGATTGAAGTCACCCATTATAACTGCTTTGCCTTTGTCGCAAGCATTTCTAATTTCCTGTTTGATACCATCTCCAACTTCACTACTACTGTTAGGTAGCATGTACACAACACCCACCAGCGTTTTCTGCCCCTTATTGTTTCGCAGCTCTACCCATACCGATTCCACATCCTCCAAACTAATGTCCTTCCTTTCCATTGCGTTAATCTCCTCTCTAACCAGCAACACTACCCCACCTCCTTTTCCTTTCTCTCTATCCCTCCTGAATATTGAATATCCCTGGATGTTCAGCTCCCAGCCTTGGTCACCCTGGAGCCATGTCTCCGTGATCCCAACTATATCATAATCATTAATGGCTATCTGCACGTTCAACTCATCCACCTTATTACGAATACTCCTTGCATTGAGACACAAAGCCTTCAGGCTTGTTTTTACAACGCTCTTACCCCTTATACAATTATGTTGAAAAGTGGCCCTTTTTGATTTTTGCCCTGGTTTTGTCTGCCTGCCACTTTTACTTTTCACCTTGCTACCTATTGCTTCTACCTTCATTTTACACCCCCCTGCCCCTCTGCCCTTGTACCCACCCCCCTGCCACATTAGTTTAAATCCTCCCCGACAGCACTAGCAAACACTCCCCCAAGGACATTGGTTCCATTCCAGCCCATTATAACAGTGACTTTCCTACAACCATAAGGTTCTTGAAACCTACTCACCCTGCATCACCCTAATCCCATCTCAACAACACATGGCTATGGCCCACCTATTGCACAGCAATGAACTTGTTTTCTATATGTGCATTTTTTGCACTGATTTCTCTTCTTTTTGCACAGTCTTTTTCTTATCACCTTGTGGAATTGATGTGAAATGCGTGTATATTTTGTGTGAGTCTATGTGCCTTGCTGCTGCAAGTAAGATTGTCATGACACCTGTACCTCACCGTACCTGTCCCTCTGACAAGAAACTTGACTTGACTTGCGGGCAGAGATATTCGCCGCATTCAAACAGCACTATAAATAGAGCAACAGACCTGGATCCTACCACAAACATGGTGGCGCAGCGGTAGAGTTGCTGCCTTACAGCGCTTGCAGCGCCGGAGACACGAGATCGATCCTGACCACGGGTGCTGTCTGTACGGAGTTTGTACCTTCTCCCCGTGACCTGCGTGGGTTTTCTCCGAAATCTTCGGTTTTCTCCCACACTCCAAAGACGTACAGGTTTGTAGGATAATTGGCTTGAGTTTATATACTTGGTATGAGTGTAAATTGTCCCCAGTGTATGTTGACTGGTACACACCGTATCTCCAAACTAAATTAAACCAGAGAACAATGCAGAACTACTACCTACCTTTTTGGTGACCCTCGGACTATCCTCGATCAGATTTTGCTGGCTTTACCTTGCACTAAACCTCATCCCCTTATCCTGTATCTATACAATGGTTCGATTGTAGTAATGTTTTGTTTTTCCGCTGACTGGATAGCACTCAACAAAAGCTTTTCACTGTACCTCGGTACACGTGACAATAATCTAAATTGAACTAACATTGGGGAATTTAGGCTATGCGGCTTTTTTTATGGCCAGCAGAGACAGAGGGGGCTGAGTGGCCTTCTCTGTTGTAAGTTTCGTCAAGTTGTGCGTAAACAAAGAAAAGAAAGGCATGATTAGTATAAATGGATGTGTTTAGTGGGGCTTGTATAAATGTGTGGTCATGATAAACTTGGACAATGGGCTGAAGGGCAATTCATATAGCTTCAAACTAAAGGGCCTGTCCCACTTACGTGTCCTTGGCATGCAAATTACGCGACCTCGTGGTCGCGTTGAGGCGCATGGGCATCGTATGGCCACGTGGGGCCGGTCCCACTTAGAAGCGTTAAGGGTTATGTAGTTAAGCGTGACCGCGCGGGGCTCCGAAATTTTTGTAGTGAATGAAATCTTCACGCGCCAACGGCCTGTCGCGGAACTGACGGCCAAAGTGGGACAGGCCCAAGACCCTGGCGCGACGCAACGTCTCACCTCCAACAGCAGCAGAAGCCGGCAAACGATTGCCCAGCTCGGCCTGGGGCTCACGGCCGTTGCGGTCCGGATCCGCCCCCACTTCTACTCCCAGAGCGGGGCCAAGAAAATTGAAGATAGACACAAATACAGGAGTAACTCAGCGGGACCGGCAACATCTCTGGAGAGAAGCAATGGGTGTGGTTTCGGGTCAACACCCTTCTTTCCAGACACAAAACGTCACCCATTGCTTCTCTCCAGAGATGCTGCCGGCCCCGCTGAGTTACTCCAGCTTTGTGTCCATCTTCAAATGACATCACGCGCTCCAGACGGCTGTGCGTACGCGTGTAATCACGCCCGACCTTCGCGGGACCATCACGGCTCAACGCGACCACGAGGTTGCGTAATTTGCGTGCCAAGTACACGTAAGTGGGACATGCCCTTAACGCTTCTGGGTTCCAACCTGAAACATCACCTATCGATGTTCTCTGGAGATGCTGCCCGGCCCACTGAGTTACTCCAGCACTTTGTGTCTTTTTAAAAATATAAGCCGGCATTTGCAGTTCCTTCTGTCTACATGAACATTGGAGAAGGATCCCGACCGGAAACGTCACCTATCCATGTTCTCCAGAACAAGGGGTCACAGTTTAAGGATAAAGGGGAAATCTTTTAGGACCGAGATGAGGAAAACATTTTTCACACAGAGAGTGGTGAATCTGTGGAATTCTCTGCCGCAGAAGGTAGTTGAGGCCAGTTCATTGGCTATATTTAAGAGGGAGTTAGATATGGCCCTTGTGGCTAAAGGGATCAGCGGGTATGGAGAGAAGGCAGGTACAGGATACCGAGTTGGATGATCAGCCATGATCATATTGAATGGCGGTGCAGGCTCGAAGGGCCGAATGGCCTACTCCTGCACCTATTTTCTATGTTTCTATGTTTCTATGTTTCTAGAGATGCTGCCTGACCTGCTGAATTACTCCAGCACTTTGTGCCTTTTTGTGAACCAGCATCTGAAGCTCCATGTGTCTACATGAACATTGGAGAAGAGTCCCAAACCCCATAACGTCCCCCATCCATGTTCTCTGGAGATGCTGCCTGACCTGCTGAGTTACTCCAGCACTTTGTGTCTCTCCTTGGTCAACCAGCACCTGCAGTTCCTTGTTGCTACCTCTACAAAGTTGTTAGATACTGCGGAGCAATAAAACCAAAAGTGGTGTTGGCACAGAGATGTTGCCTGCAGCCTCATTAAACAGCACAAGTGACTTGTTTCATAGTGGTCGTAATAACTTTCTCACCTTTGAGGTCAACGTAATTGATCTGCTGTTTCCGGGGCCCTGCTACTGGCCTTGGTCTTCAGTTATTTTCCAGTAATCACACTCCCCTCTTATGTTTAATGAACTGCAAAATTCCTCAAGCAGAGTGAGTACTTCGAGCCCTCATTTCCTAAAGTATTCTTGGATCAATTCCATGTGGATCTGACAGATTGTAACTCTTCAAGGGCTGTTGACTATTTGACTGTTGATTTCCAATTTCCCTGATCGTCCACTGTACTCGCTGGGCTAATTCCTTGCTTTAGTTTAGTTTAGTTTAGAGATACATCGCGGTAATAGGTCCTTCGGCCCTCCAAGTCCGCGCCGACCAGCGATCCCCGCAAATTAACACTATCCTACACACACTAGGGACAATTTTACACTGTGTAGCAAGTCACTTGACCTACAAACCTGTACGTCTTTGGAGTGTGGAAGGAAACCGAAGATCTCAGAGAAAACCCATGCAGGTCACGGGGAAAACGTACAGACTTTGTCTAGACAGCACCCGTAGTCAGGATCGAACCTGGGTCTCTGGCGCTGTTGGGCAGCAACTCTTCCGCTACGCCACCGTGCCAGCCTTAAATTGGCAGAGAGGATTGCAGAAATATGTGGCTACAGATAACATTAAATCAAGAACAGATTCTTCCCTGCTGTTACCACAATTCCCATAAACTACCGATGTTGTCCCGATCACCCAATCTGCCTCGGTGCATCCTTTGCGCATTCTAATATCTGTAAATGTGGAAACATAGAAACATAGAAATTAGGTGCAGGAGTAGGCCATTCGGCCCTTCGAGCCTGCACTGCCATTCAATATGATCATGGCTGATCATCCAACTCAGTATCCCGTACCTGCCTTCTCTCCATACCCCCTGATCCCCTTAGCCACATGGGCCACATCTAACTCCTTCTTAAATATAGCCAATGAACAGGCCTCAACTACCCTCTGTGGCAGAGAGTTCCAGAGATTCACCACTCTCTGTGTGAAAAAAAGTTCTTCTCATCTCGGTTTTAAAGGATTTCCCCCTTATCCTTAAGCTGTGACCCCTTGTCCTGGACTTCCCTAACATCGGGAACAATCTTCCTGCATCTAGCCTGTCCAACCCCTTAAGAATTTTGTAAGTTTCTATAAGATCCCCTCTCAATCTCCTAAATTCTAGAGAGTATAAACCAAGTCTATCCAGTCTTTCTTCATAAGACAGTCCTGACATCCCAGGAATCAGTCTGGTGAACCTTCTCTGCACTCCCTCTATGGCAAGAATGTCCTTTCCTCAGATTTGGAGACCAAAACTGTACGCAATACTCCAGGTGTGGTCTCACCAAGACCCTGTACAACTGCATTCCCCGCATATTCATAAACCTCCAAAAGACTCTAATGCTAATAATGTATCTGTTTCAACCACCAACCCGAGCAGCGCGTTCCAGGCATTCACCATCCTCTGCGTTAAAAAAATGTACCCAGCGCATTTTCTTTAAACGTTGCTCATCTCACCGAGCGGCGCCATCAATGGCCGCCTCGCCAACAGTCTGCCTGTTCCTTTGTTGTTTGTTTGTATGTGTTAAATGCATGTTTTTAGTGTTCTTTAGCTTGTTTCGGAACCTCCAAGCCGCAGTAGTTCCGGGGCTTCAACCGCCGGCAGCGGGAGGTTCGATTGCCACGACACCGGATGGTTCAACAACCCCGGCCACGGGAGAATAAAAGAGGATGAAGTTTGAACTTTATTGCCTTCCATCACTCTGAAGAACGTGGGTAATCCGCTGTGGTGGACGTTTATGTTAACTTTTATGTAGTTATGTGTCTTGTTGCTTTTTTTTGAGTATGGCTGCACGGTAATTCGAGTTTCACTGTACCTTAATTGGTACACGTGACAATAAGCTGACCTTGAAAATTGAAACCCTTGAAACCTTAAAGCCAGGGTCGGATTTAGATGAAGCGAGGCCCTAAGCTATTTCATTTGTGAGCCCCCCCTCCCAATCCCCCACCCCCATGACTAGAGGACCGTGACTACCCGACAGTGACAGTGTGACACTTTTAGATCCTACTGTATGTTGTCATTAAACAGTTGGTTTTAAAATACATATTGGATTCACAGCGGAGCAGGCGATGCCTTACCTGGATCATCGTTTGAAGCTCTGGAGTGTTGGGCCTGCTGTTTCAACATCAGAGCTGTGGTTTGCGGAGCTCCCAGCCTCGGGCCACCCTGATTTCAACATCGCGGAGCCTTGGGATCCCTTTGCCGAGGGCCGCCAGCGTGAATCTCCGCGTGGACTTCGGGAGCCATGGTCTCCGGTAGGAAGTGGCCGATTCGTAAGTCCAAGCCGCTGAGAATGTTCTCCCGTACCGACGTCGGATGGTGACCACAAATTTCATTGTACCAATAGGTGCAATAAGTGTGACAATAAGTGTCTCTTGAATTGAATGTGGAATATTAAGAAATAAAGAAACAACAAATACACTAGGAGCAAAAATGTTTTTTTCTCGCCTTCTTCATAGCAAAATCATCCAGAAGTTCACCAAGATCTGTTTGTCCAAGTTTGTTACTCTCAATGCACAAAATGCTCAGTGTAGACAACCTCTCTTGAGACATTGTGGACCTTAATTCATTTTAAATTCTTTTGAGTCTTGAAAAAGACCTCTCTCCCGAGCAGTTGGTGACCATTAAGCTAAGAAATAGCCGCAAGATTGCTTCCACATTAGGGAAGGCCATCTGAATAGTTTCCTTGTTTATTATTTGATAACGGTCTGTATGAGACAGAGAGTGCTCTTCTGTATGTCTATGGCTTTGCCTCACGTACGAGTGAAAGTGCAAAAATTAATCAGTAAGTTTCAGGTCAACATCTTCTGGGTATGCTTCCATCAACAGTTCAACACCTTGCTGAATTTCTTGCTTAGATCCGGTCAGATTAGCAAGAAAGGAAAACTGTTGTGTAACTTCACTGTGCACAGTACCTCTTCTTTTTAAATTGGTTTCAAGTGCATCTAGTATAGGAATAAAGGATTTTATCCTAAACTGAAGGGAGTTTATCTAAAGCATCAGGACCAGGTGCACTTCCATCATTTCCTTACTCTTTGTCTCCCTGTGACAGTTCGGTAGTTAACATCTGGCAAGGTGGCCTTTGCTTGTGGCTCAAGCTCATCAAAATCCTCTCTAATTTTGCTTACAAAATCCTGAAGTGAACTGTACAAACTTGCACAAGTACTCAATAACAGTTTTCATTTCTGAATGGCTTTGTCGACCTTGTGGAAATGACCGAGCAGACGGGTCCAAAAATGCAGCATAAACACAAATTCCAGTTCTTCCATTTTCTGCAAAAGATTGTTAGCTTGAAGCCTGGTATCACCCTTCACATTAACATCAGAGTACAAATGACTGAGGGCATCAGTGATAGCACTGTAACTTTCCAAAATAGCTTCTGTGGCTTTTGCATGTGCCTCCCACCTAGTGTCTGACAAATATTTAGGCACTTTCGACTGAGGTTGCAAAAATGATTTTAGAACTGCCCATCTCTTTGTGGAGGATGAAAAGAAGGTATAAATTTCATTGATAATTCCAAAACAATTCACTTCATCAAGGCAGCAATCAGCAGCCGAACGGCCCACCACATTTAATGAGTGAGCAGCACATGGAATAAATCTTGCAAATTTGTTTTTTTCAAGGATTTTTTGCTGAATACCCTTGTACCTACCAGCCATGTTGGCAGCATTGTCACAAGACTTCCCTCGGAAGAAGAACTCCAACTCATTGAGGTGGGGACAGAGGGGGACAAAGGTGAGGCCTCTGCTGCGGGCAGACCGTTCGGTATCAGGGAGGGGGGAGGTCAGGGGGGATGGTGAACACACGGCAGGGATGGGGGTTGGGGCCGGAGGAAGGCAGGTGAGTGGACTGAGGCCGAGGCGATGGCTGGTGGGGGGCTGGTGGGTGGTCAGGGGGTACGGGGGTATGAGGACTGTAGTGTGGATGGGGAAGAGCTGGGGCCACATGGTTTGAGGGGAATGGGGAAGACCCAGTGGAACAGCCACTCAGGTTACCAGGGTTCGGGGGACTGGCACTAGGACCCAGCGCAGTCAAACGCAGGGGAGTTGGAGTCTGCAGCGTGGAAACTTCAGGCCCGGTGCTGAGTCCAGGCTGCAGGTAAGGTGACGGCTGCTGGAGGGCGGTGGAGTGGCGAAGGTCAGCGGGCAAAGCGTGGGAGGTCCCGGTGGGCGGGAAACTAGCCCCATCAGAGACTGTGAGCAGGGTTAACTATAGAAAGGACCATTCCGCCTATCATAGCGGGTGGCTGCTCGTTCCCACCCACCCTTTACCCCACACGGAGCCTTATCTCTTCTCCCCTTGAAGCAGGCAGGTCGGGCACAGTCAGAGCTGGTTCTGACATTGTTAAACTTGCTGCCGCACACGGACTCGAACACTCTTGACTGTTGAAAGGACAAAGCTCAGAAAATTCGAATATGTCAAAAGTTTTTTACATCTTGGTGGAGCGGGCCGAGGCCCCCGCTAGATCTCGAGGCTCTAAGCTTAAGCTGGTCTAGCGTATACGTAAATCTGGCCCTGCTTAAAGCTTTGCCCCCTAGTATTTGATTTTTTTATCCTGGAAAAATGATTCTGATTGTCCACCTTATCAATGCCCCTCATTATTTTGTATAGTTCAGTTTAGTTTAGAGATACAGCGCGGAAACAGGCCCTTCAGCCCACCGGGTCCGTGCCGACCAGCGATCCCCGCACACTAACACAATCCAACACACACTAGGGACAATTTTTACATTTAATAGTAAGATTAAACGAGTACTTACCAGTACGAAGTTTGATCTGTATTTTATGAGGAGTTACGATGAGGGATTACGTGAAGAACCCACCCAGCGCGCAGGCGCGGCATACTTCCAAGCAGCGGTGTGGAATCACAGATAGACACTAGTTGAAGTAAAGATAGTAAAGACCAACGAGACATTAGTCCGAATTTGATCTATATAATGAGGGTGGGAGCGGAGGGCACGTAATCCCTCATCGTAACTCCTCATAAAATACAGATCAAACTTCGTACTGGTAAGTACTCGTTTAATCTTACTATTTTACTTCGGAGTCACGTGAGTGACTACGTGAAGACTTCAAAGGTCTGTGATTTCAAACCGTGTAACAGTTATTCACTCACTGCCGAAAGATCATTGAGGGAGGAAGTGGTAGCTAGAGACCAACAAGTTTGTTTAGTTATAAAAGAAATGTTTATTAACTATAACAAAAAATAGCTCCCATGGGCTTTAAATCATAACTTTGCGGTTTTTAAAATGGTATCCGCAAAGACGTCCTGTTCCATCAGCGGTTTCTTGTAAAATCGTTGGAATGTCGATTCCCTTGACCATCCCGCTGCTCTGAGGATGTGGTCTAGGGGAACCTGCATCCTATCCGCCGCTGAGGTGGACGCTGCCCTGGTTGAATGGGATTTAAATACATTTGTGTTAATCCCTGCCATGCTGAGGACCTGTTTCAACCATCTGGATAATGTTTGGCTGGTTACCCGTCCAAAAGGCTTTCTGTGGCTAACCCATAAGGCTTTCTCTCTCCCTCTAAGCGTTTGGGTTGTGTCTAGATAATGATGAAGGTGGGTCACCACACACAGCCTAGGTTCTGGAGGATAAGCCCGGAGATCAACGGGGAGTTTGATGTACCTGGTCTACTTTGTTTTACCAACCCCGGCATGGTGAAAGTAATGGTATCTGGGGTGGTCACCATGTAGTTCAGATTTAGCTGATGGAGCGACTGAACCCTTTGAGCTGAGACAAGCGCCATGAGCATGAGGGTTTTATAAGTGGCCTGTTCCAGGCTCAGGGATCCCACCGGAGGCCAACCTCGAAGGTGTGTCAGAACTACACTCACATCCCACATGTGAGTGTATCTAGGTGTAGGGGGTTTGGTATTAAAGATCCCCTTAAAGAGTCTGATGACCAGAGGGTGGGATCCCACACTATGCTGTTCTATCGGCATGAGGTATGCGGACAGTGCGCTCCGAGCCGTATTGATGGCACTGTAGCTCACCTTGAGATCATGGTGCAGGTGGGCCAGGAACTCCAGCACATCCGAGATCGAAGCCGTCTTGTAGGATGTCCCTGCGTCCAGACAGTACTGTTCCCATTTCCTGATGAAGGTCAGGTACTGTTTCTTGGTGGAAACTCGCAGGGATGCCGACATGGTGGTGATTGTTCTGTCTGATAACCCCAATCCCCGGTAAGGCCTGTTCAAAATCTGGAAACCAGGAGTTTCAATTTTTGGTGGCATGGATGGCTAATGCCAGTTACCGGGTGAGTCAATAATTGGGGGTGGTGTTGAAGGACCATTGGTGTCTCTACCACCATGTCGTGGAACATTGGGAACCATGGTTGGGTAGGCCAGTCGGGCACGACCAGAATGCCAGAGGCTGAGTCTGCCTGAATTTTCTGGAATACCCGACTGATGAGGCAGAAGGGAGGGAAAGCATAGAAAAAGAAATTTCCCCAATCCAGCGTGAAGGCATCTACCGCTGCTGCCTCTGGGTCTGGTTCCCAAGCCACATACATGGGTAGTTGGTGATTTAACCTAGACGCAAACAAATCTATATCTGGCGTACCATATTGCTTGACAATTTTAGCAAATAATTTTGGGTCCAACATCCATTCGATGTTGTCGTTGAATTTTCGTGACCTGGTGTCCGCCACTAAATTTAGCTTGCCTGGTAAATAGGCAGCTGATAGCCAAATATGTCTCTCGACACACCATTGCCAGATTATAGCAGTTAATTTGTCGCATGATACTGATTTAATGCCACCCATGTGCTGGATATAAGATACTGCCGTAGTGTTGTCGATCATAATTCTAACATGCACATGCCGCATACCAGATGCATATGCTTTTAGCCCATAAAAGGCGGCGAGCATTTCCAAAAAGTTAATGCCCAGTGATTGTAGTAGCGATGCCTCTGAGTTAGTCCATCTGCCACCTGTGCTGTCTATGGAGTTAGTAGCTCCCCAGCTTAAAGCACTGGCATCCGTTGCAATGGTTATGTTAGGATTGGTTACGGCGATAGGACTGTGACTGTGCCAAATATTGTCAACCCACCACTGAAGTTCTGATTTGGCTTCAGCGGGTAAATCCATTTTGCGATCATAATGCCCCCTATGAAGGCGTAATGCATGAGTCCTTGCTCTTTGTAGATTTTGATAATGCAAGGGCCCATGTTGGGCAGCCGGAAATGCTGCTACTATAGAGCCAATAACTCTGGCTACATGCCGTATTCTAGGTTGCGGTGTAGCAATTAAATGGCTACAAGCTTCAATGAGTGAAACTGTTTTGTTTCTGGGCAGAGTGACAGTCATGTGAATCGTGTCAATAGTGAAGCCTAAGTAATCCATGTTAGTAGTAGGCTCCAATATTGATTTATCTGGGTGAAGGATAAAACCCAAAGTTTCAAGGAGTTGTTTAGTGGCTAACACTCCTGCGACAGCTTGTTCCCGTGTTCTTCCTAATATGAGAACATCGTCCAGATAGGCCACTACTAAATGTTTTAGTTCTCTCAATTTCTTCATGGCCACTTTAAGAATTTTCGTAAATAGTCTGGGAGCTGTCGTTAAACCATTGGGCAAAGCTCGGTACTGCCATAGCTGGCCCCTCCAGATAAATTTCAGATATTTAAAGTAATCTTTATGAATGGGTACCAAATAGTAAGCATCTTTGATATCTATGCTTGCCATGTAGTATCCCTTGGAGATCAGTTGTCTGGCAGTGACAAATGTCTCCATTTTGAAATGTTGATACTCAACAGACTGATTGAGTGATGTCAGATCAATAGTAATGCGACATCCACCATCTTTTTTGGTTTTGAGAAAAATATTTGATACAAATTCTTGCGGCTCGTGTGTGGTCATTTCTATGATGCCTTTAGCCACGAGCCAATCAAGTTCAGCTTGTCCTTCTACCTTCTCAACTGCCGAGGGAAGGAACACCCTTTGGGGCATGTGCTGAACTGGCGGTTCTACGCCTGGTTTGAACTCAATTTTGTATCCACTAATACTGTTGAGTATAAACTGATTGTTAGTAAGGGAGCACCAAACATGCTTGAAGAACCTCAAACGTCCCCCCTGTTAATACTACACCCTTTGTCTGTGTATGTTGACAGGAACCAGACCCACCTACCTCCATGTTCACTTGTGGGGTCGTTTCCGGTGGGTCTGGCCCAAGGTTGTCCGTGTTGGTGCTGCGGTGGGGCGGCGCATCTTCCCACGGCTCCGCCCTGGGCCCCGCTCTAAAAAAGAGCACTGGGGGTAGTGGGAGGCGGTCACCAGGCTTTCACCAGCTCGGTATCTGCTGGTGGCTGCCGAGGCGTGCTGCCAACTGGGTGTCTTCACCCTGCTCGGTCCTGGCCCTGCCCTCATGAGGCCTACTGGTTTTGCCGCCTCTTCCAACTCCTTGAGCCTTTTGGCCAGATCCGCACCAAATAGCAGCGCCTGTCGTTCGGGCGCTGGAGCTTTACAGAGGCCGGCATATGTTGGGTTGAGGGCAGGCCTGATGTTGTCCCGCCGTAGGTTGTTTAGCTCATACGTGGTGCTGCACATCAGTGCGAGGGCATCCTGCTGGGGTATGGTCAGGTCTTCATCCCCAACGCACCGAGCAAAGGCGGTGACGGCTGCTGAGTGGAGCTTCAGGACTCGCTGCATTTTGACCTCCTGAGCCCTTATTTGCTGCCCCAGCTGGTTCCAGATCTGCCCATTGACCGTCTTGACCCTCAGCGCCTCGCAATTTTCTGGCGCGATGTAGTTGTCAAGGGCCTGCTGGACAGCCTTGTCCTGCAGCGGGTTGTTGGACAGCCTGTTTATAGTTGCCGCCATTCTGGGTGGCAACACCATCCCAGTTGTTGGTGGTGCCGCATATCGGCCCACTACACCCAGTAGCTCTTCTTCCGGCACGCCCGGCATGCTGACGATATCCTCCGCCTGCCCTTGGGATAGGCCAGCCCAGTCCTGGCCTCCCTTACTGCCCTCGAACATAGAGGGTACAGAAGGGTGTGGAGAGGAGGAGGCCAAAGCCCGTCCTCCTGGGAGATGCCGCATCTCCTCATTTATCATACGCTCGAGGAGCTGCCTCATGCAGCTGATCCGAGCGTCTCCCCTTTTCGGTGGGGGAGAGTGTTCCCGTTCCTCCGATTCATCGGAGGACACCGGCCGGTCGGTTTTATGTGTCGCCTTCCTCCCTGTGCGGGGCGTTGAAATCTGCAGCACTGGGGGCGGCTCGGTGTCGGGTGAGCGGGAGCGTTGAAAAAGCTCCTCCGCTGCGAGAGGCTGCCGTCCCGCTATGGACCCGTCCTCGGGTGGAGTAGGGCAGGCAGTCCTCCTGGCTGGTCGCTTGCGAGAGGCCATTATTCTCTCTAGCGCGACTCTGTAACAAAAAAGGCACTTACCTGAGGTCTCGTCTTTATGCTGCAGCTGGAGAGCCTGGCTCCAGCTGCTGCCGCTGTTGCACTGCTGACGTAATGCCGCGCCTGCGCGCTGGGTGGGTTCTTCACGTAGTCACTCACGTGACTCCGAAGTAAAATAAGCCAATTAATCTACATACCTGTTTGTCTTTGGAGTGTGGGAGAAAACCAAAGATCTCGGAGAAAACCCACGCAGGTCACGGGGAGAACGTACAAACTCCGTACAGACAGCATCTGTAGTCTCCGCCGCTGCAAGGCAGCAACTCTACCACTGTCAGATTTCCTCGCAAAGAATTACTGATACTGGTTTACAAAAGAATTAGAACTATTTGAAAAATTTGACCAAATTAGAATTAGTTTACTTTTGAATTTTAGTGACATTGCATGGTGATTAGCCCTTCGGCCCACTGAATCCGAGCCGTCTTTTGATCACCCATTCACACCTTCTCACCCACTCCTTACACACGCGGTGCAAAATTGTACGAGGCCAATTAACCTACAAACCTGCATGTCTTTGGGATGTGGGAGGAAACTGGAGTGGGGGGAAACTGGAGTAAAGCCACATGGCAACAGGGAGAACGTGCAAACTCCGCACAGCCAGCATCCGAGGTCAGGATTGAACCCGTGTCAATCCGGTTGCTGTGAGGCAGCAACTCTACCTCCATGCTTGTGTGCGGCCCATATTGGAGTTTAGAAGAATGAAGGTGCTCTTGTTGAAATATGTGCAATCCTTCGGTGGCATGTCAATGGTTCATCCATCGATATTTATCTCTCTACATCATCGTCTATATCTCTCATTTCCCTTTTCTCTAACTAGTCTGAAGAAGGGTCTCAGCCCCGAAACGTCACCCATTCCTTCTCTCCAGGGATGCTGCCTGTCCCTCTGAGTTACTCCATATTTTGTAGTTTTCTTTGGTTTAACCCAGCATCTGCAGTTCCTTCCTACACAATGGTGATCTTCAGTTGGTTTCACTAGTGTGTGAATCTCAACCAAAGAGACATGGTTACCAAGAACCTAGCATGTAGAACATAGAAAGGAACAATACATGAACAGATACTGTGGCTCACAATGTCCATGTCGAACATGATGCCAAAGTAATCTAATCTCACCTGCCTACACATGATCCGCACCTCTCTATTCCCTGTATATCCATTACACAATAGACAATAGACAATAGGTGCAGGAGTAGGCCATTCGGCCCTTCGAGCCAGCACCGCCATTCTATGTGATCATGGCTGATCATCCACAATCAGTACCCCATTGCTGCCTTCTCCCCATATCCCTTGACTCTGCTATCTTTAAGAGCTCTGTCTAGCCTTCTCTTGAAAGCATCCAGAGAGCCAGCCTCCACCGCCCTCTGAGGCAGAGAATTCTCACCAGACTCACCACTCTCTGTGTGAAAAAGTTTTTCCTCGTCTCCGTTCTAAATGGCTTAGTCCATATTCTTAAACTGTGGCCCCTGGTTCTGGACTCCCCCAACCTGTTTCCTGCCTCTAGCGTGTCCTATCCATGTTCCTATCTACTGTAAACACCTCTTAAATGCCATTATTTCATCAGCCTCCACCACCACCATGTTGACAAAAGAAACTGCAGACCTGTGTTGCTAAAGATGACACCAAGATAATCTAAGGTTACACAAAAAAGCTGGAGAAACTCAGCGGGTGCAGCAGCATCTATGGAGCGAAGGAAATAGGCAACGTTTCGGGCCAAAACCCTTCTTCAGACTGATCGGGGGCGGGGGTGGGCGGGGACAAGAAAGGAAAAAGGAGGAGGAGCCCGAAGGCTGGGGGATGGGAGGAGACAGCAGGGGGACTGAGGAAGGGGAGGAGACAGCAAGGACTAACAAAATTGGGAGAATTCGATGTTCATGCCCCCAGGATGCAGACTCCCCAAGCGGAATATGAGGTGCTGTTCCTCCAATTTCCGGTGCTGCTCGCTGTGGCCATGGAGGAGACCCAGGACAGAGACGTCGGAGACGGAGTGGGAGGGGGAGTTGAAGTGCTGAGCCACCGGGAGGTCAGCTTGGTTATTGTGGACCGAGTGGAGGTGTTCAGCGAAACGATCGCCCAACCTCCGCTTGGTCTCACCGATATAGATCTGCTGATCTATATAATCTAATCTGCCTGCATTATATTGGGAAGTTGAACACAACCTTCATGAATCAGATAAATCTGCCAAATTACTAAACAAAACACACAGATATGCTGGAGGACTTGGCGAATCAGGCAGCATCTGTGGAGGGAAATAGGCAGTTGATGTTTTAGGTCAGGACCCCCCACTGAGTTCCTCCAGCACCTGGAGTATTGTGTGCAGTTTTGGTCCCCTAATTTGAGGAAGGACATTCTTGCTATTGAGAGAGTGCAGAGTAGGTTTACAAGGTTCATTCCCAGGATGGCGGGACTGTCATATGTTGAGAGAATGGAGCGGCTGGGCTTGTACACGCTGGAATTTAGAAGGATGAGAGGGAATCTTATTGAAACATATAAGATTATTTGGATTATTAAGGATTTGGACACGCTAGAGGCAGGAAACATGTTCCCGATGTTGGGGGAGTCCAGAATCAGGTGGTCTCTGTTTAAGAAAAGGGGCAAGCCATTTAGAACGGAGATGAGGAAACACTTTTTCACACAGAGAGTTTTGAGTCTGTGCAGTTCTCTGCCTCAGAGGGTGGTGGAGGTCGGTTCTCTGGATAATTTCAAGGGAGAGCTAGATAGGGCTCTTAAAGATAACAGAGTCAGGGGATATGGGAGAAGGCAGGGGATGATCAGCCGTGATCATATTGAATGGCAGTGCTGGCTCGACGGGCCAAATGGCCTACTCCTGCACCTATTGTCTATTGACTATTGTCACTTTGTTTTTTGATCAATATTCCAGCATCTCCAGTTCCTCTGTGTCAAACTACCCTCGTGTCAGATAGACACTGAGTGACATTGTGGGTCAGAACCCTTCTTCAGAAGGCCAACAATGTGAAAACCCTCAACAGGTCAGGCAACTGGAAGAGAGATAACTTTTTTACCCAGAGGGTGGTGGGTGTACGGAACGAGCTGTCGGAAGAGATAGTTGAAGCAGGTACCATCGCAACATTTAATACTGTAAATATTTAGACAGGTACATGGATAGGACAGGTTTAGAGGGATATGGGCCAAATGCAGGCAGGTGGGTCTAGTGTAAATGGGGTATGTTGGTCAGTGTGGGCAAGTTGAACCGAAGGGACTGTTTCCACGCTGTATGACTAATACTCTCTATGACTCTAAGAGTCTGAAGGAGGGGTCCTGACCCGAATTGTCACCTACAGCCTAAAGAAGAGTCCCGACCCAAAGTGTCGCCTATCCTCATTCTCCAGAGATACCTCCTGACCCATTGAGTTAAGTTTAATTTAGTTTAGATATACAGCATGGAAACAGACCCTTCAATCCAACAAGTCTGCACTGACTTGGTGGGCTGAAGGGCCACCCCTACACTAGCTCTCTCCTACACATCAGGGACAATTTACAGGTCAATTAACCTACAAACCTGCACATCTTTGGAATGTGGGAGGAAGCCAGAGCACCCGGAGAAGACCCACTTGGTCACAGGGAGAACGTACAAACTCCATACAGTCAGCACCCGTAGTCAGGATCGAACCCAGGTCTCTGGCACTGTGGTGCTGTAAGGCAGCAATTCTCTGTGTCTATCCTTGGTGCAAACCAGCATCTGCAGTTCTTTGTTCCCACCCTTGTAAGCATTTGTCTCTTGTAACTAATAATTTGGATCAAACCAAAATATATTTCAAACACTTTAATTGAAACATAAACACAATTTTATCCAAGTCGACTCCAGATATAAATTACGCCCGCTCAGGGAAAGAAATTACTGGTTTAGTTTCAAGCTTGTTAATTTTATAGTTTCACCTGCTAGCTCGATAATTACAGTCAAAGTTTAAACAGCTTTGTACACATCTGGGTTAACTATGCCTCTCAGTAATTCCCTCATTTTAATAGAAATCAAAAACGCTACAGATGTGGTACATCTGATGCAAATCCAGGAAATGTGTTACCACTTAGCAGGGCAGACAACATTGTGGAAAGAGGAACAGCTAATGTTTCAAAAACCTTTCATCAGGGCGGCACGGTGGCGCAGCTGGGAGAGCCACTGCCTCACAGCGCCAGAGACCGGGTTCAATCCTGGCTACTGCTGCTGTCTGTATGGAATTTGTACATTCTCCCTGTAACCGGGTGGGTTTTCCCCAGGTGCTCTGGTTTCCACCCACACTGCAGGTTTGGAGCTTAATTGGCCTCTGCAAACTGTGCCGTGTGTAGAATCTAGGGGGAATAGCCCTATCCAAGCTCCATCCAAGATGGCAAGACAGCAAGAAATTGGTAGTGAATTGTGGACGGAGCCCAGACCATTACACAAACCAACCTCCCTTCTATTGACTCCATTTATACCTCACGCTGTCTCGGCAAGGCCAGCAGCATAATGGAGGACGAGTCACACCCTGGCCAATCCCTCTTCTCCCCTCTCCCATCAGGCAATAGGTAGAGAAGTGTGAAAACCCACACCTCCAGATTCAGTGACAGTTTCTTCCCAGCTGTTATCAGGCAACTGAACCGTCCTACCACAACCAGAGAGCAATCCTGAACTACTAACTTATTCATCAGTCTTTGCTGGGTTTATCTTGCAATAAATGTTATTCCTTCATCATGTATCTGTACACTGTGGACGGCTCGATTGGAATCATGTATTGTCTTTCCGCTGACTGGTTAGCACGCAACAAAAGCTTTTCACTGTACCTCGGTGCACGTGACAATAAACAAAACTGAACTGAATTGAAAACAGCATGGACAGAACGATATGAGAATGCTCGTTATCACGTATACCATACCCGACGGTGGCCCCACATTTTCTTGATTATCGTTGTTTTTTGAATATATCTTCCATTCATTTTTCCTAAGTACCGTTTAATATCTCTCGTTCACCTCTCCCCTGACTCTCAGTCTGAAGAAGGGTCTCAATCTGAAACCTGTTCCTTTTCTTCACAGATGCTGTCTGACCGGCTGAGTTACTCCAGCATTTTGTGTCTTCAGTTTTAATCAGCATCTGCAGATCCTCACTCACATGGAGAGAATAAAGTTGGGATAGATTAGTGTAGGATTAGTGGAAATGGATGGTTGATGGTCAGCGGGACGGTGGGCCAAAGGACCTGTTTCCATGCTGTATTCTTCTATCTATTTTGGGAAGATGTGTGGTTAGTAAGGAAGGCACTAAGCGATGTTCTCAGGAGACCATGGATAAGTCACATTTCGGGTTGATGCCCTTCTTCAGACTGAAGAGGGGTTCAGACCTGAAACGTTACCAATCCATGTTCTCCAGAGATACTGCCTGACCCACTGACTTACTCCAGCACTTTGTGTCCTCAGCCCGAAGACTCGAAATGTCACCCATCCATGTTCTTGGGAGATGCTGTCTGACCCGCTGAGTGACTTCAGCACTTTGTCTCTTATTCGGTAAACAAGCATCCGCAGTTCCTTGTTTCTCTAGAGGAATTAGTGTCTTGTGGGACAAATACAGGCAAACAGGACTAGCACAACATGCCAACTTAGTCGGCATGGACAAGGTGGGCCAAAGGGCCTGAGGTCAGGTTAGAACTTGAGAGTCTGGCACTGTGAGCTTGCAGCTTTACAAGGTGTAGGAAGGAACTGCAGATGCTGCATTACACGTTAGACACAAAATGCCGGAGTAACTCAGTGGGACAGGGAACATCACTGGAGAGAATGAATGGGTGATGTTTCGGGTCGAGACCCTTCTTCAGACTTCAGACTTCTTCAGAACCTTCAGCAGGTTCCGTGCTGTACACTGCTGTTACTCAGTGACTTTAGTTCTGGTGATGGATTATGAAACTGAAGCATTTTTCTTTCCGCAGATGCTGCCCAACCTGTTGAATGTTTCCATGTTTTTTTTTTATTTTGTTCTTGACTGTACTGACTTGCACCAGTTCACTTTTCAAATTTTGTCTTTGCAGAGAGCACTCTCAAAATTCAGTGAGTTTTTCATGGTAGGTGATGTACTTTTCACTGATGAGAACAGTAATTATAGACCCTGTCAAGATTAGCGTCCTCGAGTCATAGAGCCTTACTGTGTGGAAACTGGCCCTTCAGCCCAACTTGCCCACACCGACCAACATCTCCCATCTATACTAGTCCCACCTGCCTGCATTCAACCCATATCCGTGGTGCATCTCTGGAATTCTCTGCCACAGATGGTAGTTGAGGCCAGTTCATTGGCTATATTTAAGAGGGAGTTAGATGTGGCCCTTGTGGCTAAAGGGATCAGGGGGTATGGAGAGAAGGCAGGGATGGGATACTGAGTTGGATGATCAGCCATCATCATATTGAATGGCGGTGCAGGCTCGAAGGGCCGAATGGCCTATTCCTTCACCTATTTTCTTTGTTTCTATGTTTCTATCCCTCTAAACCTGTCCTATCCATGTACTTGCCTAAATGTTTTAGAAATGTAGTGATAGTACGGGCCTCAGCTACCTCCTCTGTCAGCTCGTTCCATACACCCACCGCCCTTTGTGTAAAAACGTTGGCCCTCAGGTTCCTATTAAATCTTTCCCCTCTCAGCTTAAATCTACAGTATGACCTCGGGTTCTCGATTCCCCTACTGGGTAAAAGACTATGTGCATTTACCCTGTCTTCTTCTTGCGTATGGCATGCACAGCCTAAAGTTGTAGGACAACTTGTTCTATTTGATCTTATTTGATTGTGCACTTATTTGGTTGATTGCATTCGTTGAAACCGGGCGGACCAGGTGAAGGTTGTAATCTCCCACCCCTTTACCCTATCTATTCCTCTCATGATCTTATAAACCTCTATAAGATCACCCCGCAGCCTCCTGGTCTTCCAGGAATAAAGTCATGAGATCATAAGTGATAGGATCAGAATTACAACATTTGTCCCATCAAGTCTACTCCGCCATTCAATCATGGCTGATCTATCTCTCCCTCTTAACCCCATTCTCCTACCTTGTCCTTATAACTCCTGACACCTGCACTAATCAAGCATCTATCTATCTCTGCCTTAAAAATATATCAATTGATGGCCTTCTGTGGCAAAGAATTCTGCAGGTTCACCACCCTCTGACTAAAGAAATTCCTCACCTCCTTCCTGAAGGAACGTCCTTCAAATCTGAGGTCCTTTCAGTCCCAGCCTGCCCAACCTCTCCCTGTAGCTCTGGCCCTCTCTCCACTCTCACTATAGCTCAGTGGGTTTGCGGTGCCATTTCAGGGGGCCATTAGAGTTGAAACACAACCTTGTGGTTCTCAAGTCACACTTTGTCCAAACAGGTTAAGGATAGCAGATTTCCATCATTGAAGGTGGTGGCAGGGTGGGGCATGGCAGTAGAATTGCTGCCTCACAGCGCCAGAGACCCTTGTTCAATCCTGACTACGGGTGCTGTCTGTATGGAGTAACTCCACATAGACAGCACTGGAGGTCAGGATCAAACCAGGGTCTCTGGCGCTGTGATGCAGCGGCTCTACTAGTCGCCCCAATGTGCTGACCGCTGCTGAGGAGAAGACTTCGATTCCATGTCTTTTAGTTTAGAGATGCAGTGCAGAAACAGGCCCTTCGGCCCACCGAGTCCGCGCCGACCAGCGATCGCCCCATACACTAGCACCATCTTACACACTAGGGATAATTTACAATTTTAACCAAAGCCAATAAACCTACAAACCTGAACATCTTTGGAGTGAGGGAGGAAACCGGAGATCCCAAAGAAAACCTGTGCAGGTTGTGGAGAGAACATACAAACCTAGTACATACAGCATCCGTAGTCAGAATCGAACCCAGGTCTCTGGCGCTGTAAGGCAGCAACTCTACCGCTGCGCCACCGTGCCGCTCCAATGTCTGTTTTAGAAACAAATACGAAACAGCCAAATACCAGAGGGCTCCTGTAGTCATTCAAAGTATTATTTATTGTACTAATAAGAACAATGTTGTGGTCTTTGTTTAGGTGATAATAACTCTGAGATTCTCTAGCAGAAACACATAGATCGTGCTTGATCTGACCACTGCTAACATTCTGGCCCAGCCCACCACTGCACTGAGCTACCATCTACCTCATTGGAGACCCTCGGACTATCTTTGATCAGACGTTACTGGACTTTATCTTGCACTAAACGTTATTCCCTTTATCATGTATCTGTACATTGTGGACGGTTAGATTGTAATCATGTATTGTCTTTCTGCTGACTGGTTAGCACGCAACAAGAAAGCTTTTCACTGTACCTCAGTACACGTGACAATAAACTAAACTCAACTAAACAAAAATAAACTAGACTAAAGTAAACTAAACTGCTGCAGCAGCCACTTACGATGCAGTGTACAGGAGCCTCTACTCTCTTCAGAAACCACGATGACGCAAGACTTGAGCTACAAGGAGAGGATGCACAGACTTGGATTGTTTTCTTTGGAATGTCGGAGGTTGAGGGGATAGTTGAGAATCAGATAGGGTAGACAGTCAGAACCTTTTCCCCCAGGGTGCATATGTCCAAGCCAAGAGGGCATAGATCTAAGGTGAGAGAGGGAATGTTTAACGGAGAAGTGCAAAGCAAGTTTTTTAAACCGTGGGTCCTGGAACATGCTACAAGGGGCAGTAGTGAAGGCAGATACTGTCGTAGTGTTTAGAAAGCTATTAGATAGGCACATAGTTCATGCAGAGAATAGGGTGATGTGGATCGTGTAAAAGTGGAATGGTGACTGGAGGAGTGGGAAAACCGTCATGGATATTCCCAAACCATGTGTAATGAAAGGGCTGAGCCATTCACATCATGGTACATTTTTTGGCACTTTGGCCTTCATCAGTCAGAGTATTGAGTATAGAAATTGTGAGGTCATGCTGCAGTTATATAAAACGTGGGTGAGGCCGCATTTAGAGTATTGTGTTCAGTTCTGGGCATCGTGTTTTATATGAAAGATGTTGTCAAGCTGGAAAGGGGTGCAGTAAAAAATTCACAATCCCAATAATACTTTATTAGCCAAGTATGTTTTACAACATACGAGGAATTTCATTTGCCAAGTCAGTCTTACAAATAAAAAGCAACGGAACACACAAAATACATTTTAACATAAATATCCACCACAGAGACTCCTCCACATTCCTCACTGTGATGGAAGGCGAAAAAAATGTTCAAATCCCTTCCCTTCTTTACTCTCCTGCGGTCGGGTGCCACGAGTTTAGGTGTTGATGGGACGATCTTGACTCCCGTAGCCGGCGGCGTTTGGGCCCTCCGCATCAGGGCGATCAGTTCCTGCATCGGGGGGGATGTCAGCCCCCCCCCCCCCCCCCCCCCCCCCCCCCCCCCCCCCGGCGGGCGATTGGACCCCGGGTCGAGGCTGGTCGCTGGAGCTTCTAGATTCAGCCTCTCCCGAGACTGCAAGCTCTTGGTGGCAAGTCTGCAGGCCGCGGTTGGAATGATCGCAGGCGAGGAATCGGCTCCGATGTTAAGTCCACGCCCCGCGATACGGCTCAAGTCAGTCTGAGGAGGCATCCAGCTCCATCGATGGTAGGCCGCAGAGTGACCGGAGATACGACCCGGAAAACAATCGCATCTCCGGCAAGCCAAGAAACTGAAGATAAAGTTTTCCCCAACCCCCCTCTCCCCCCCTCCCCTCCCCCCACATAAAACAAACCGGAGAACATTTACACAAATTTTTAACGCACACTAAAAATAAACAAAAGGCGAAAAAACTGGTGGTGGGGCTACCAATCGTGTGCCGCCCCCTGGTGGTGTTGCCAGGACTTGAGGGCCTGAGCTACAGGGAGAGGTTGAGTAGGCTGGGACTCTTTTCTTTGGAACATAGAAACAAAGAAACATAGAAATTAGGTGCAGGAGTAGGCCATTTGGCCCTTCGAGCCTGCACCGCCATTCAATATGATCATGGCTGATCATCCAACTCAGTATCCCGTACCTGCCTTCTCTCCATACCCCCTGATCCCCTTAGCCACAAGGGCCACATCTAACTCCCTCTTAAATATAGCCAATGAAGTGGCCTCAACTACCCTCTGTGGCAGAGAGTTCCAGAGATTCACCACTCTCTGCGTGAAAAAAGTTCTTCTCATCTCGGTTTTAAAGGATTTCCCCTTTATCCTTAAGCTGTGACCCCTTGTCCTGGACTTCCCTAACATCGGGAACAATCTTCCTGCATCTAGCCTGTCCAACCCCTTAAGAATTTTGTAAGTTTCTATAAGATCCCCTCTCAATCTTCTAAATTCTAGAGAGTATAAACCAAGTCTATCCAGTCTTTCTTCATAAGACAGTCCTGACATCCCAGGAATCAGTCTGGTGAACCGTCTCTGCACTCCCTCTATGGCAATAATGTCCTTCCTCAGATTTGGAGACCAAAACTGTACGCAATACTCCAGGTGTGGTCTCACCAAGACCCTGTACAACTGCAGTAGAACCTCTCTGCTCCCATACTCAAATCCTTTGCAATGAAAGCTAACATACCATTCGCTTTCTTTACTGCCTGCTGCACCTGCATGCCTACCTTCAATGACTGGTGTACCATGACACCCAGGTCTCGCTGCATCTCCCCTTTCCCAATCGGCCACCATTTAGATAATAGTCTGCTTTCCTGTTTTTGCCACCAAAATGGATAACCTCACATTTATCCACATTATACTGCATCTGCCAAACATTTGCCCACTCACCCAGCCTATCCAAGTCACCCTGCAGTCTCGTAGCATCCTCCTCACAGCTAACACTGCCCCCCAGCTTAGTGTCATCCGCAAACTTGGAGATATTGCCTTCAATTCCCTCATCCAGATCATTAATATATATTGTAAATAGCTGGGGTCCCAGTACTGAGCCTTGGGGTACCCCACTAGTCACTGCCTGCCATTGTGAAAAGGACCCGTATACTCCTACTCTTTGCTTCCTGTTTGCCAGCCAGTTCTCTATCCACATCAATACTGAACCCCCAATGCCTTGTGCTTTAAGTTTGTATACTAATTTCTTATGTGGGACCTTGTCGAAAGCCTTCTGGAAGTCCAGATACACCACATCCACTGGTTCTCCCCTATCCACGCTACTAGTTACATCCTCGAAAAATTCTATAAGATTCGCCAGACATGATTTACCTTTCGTAAATCCATGCTGACTTTGTCCAATGATTTCACCACTTTCCAAATGTGCTGCTATCCCATCTTTAATAACTGACTCTAGCAGTTTCCCCACTACCGATGTTAGACTAACTGGTCTGTAATTCCCCATTTTCTCTCTCCCTCCCTTCTTAAAAAGTGGGGTTACGTTTGCTACCCGCCAATCTTCAGGAACTACTCCAGAATCTAAAGAGTTTTGAAAGATTATTACTAATGCATCCACTATTTCTGGAGCTTCTTCCTTAAGTACTCTGGGATGCAGCCTATCTGGCCCTGGGGATTTATCGGCCTTTAATCCATTCAATTTACCCAACACCACTTCCCGGCTAACCTGGATTTCACTCAATTCCTCCAACTCCTTTGACCCGCGGTCCCCTGCTATTTCCGGCAAATTATTTATGTCTTCCTTAGTGAAGACGGAACCAAAGTAGTTATTCAATTGGTCCGCCATATCCTTGTTCCCCATGATCAACTCCCCTGTTTCTGACTGCAAGGGACCTACATTTGTTTTAACTATTCTCTTTCTTTTCACATATCTCACCCCTCACACAGGAGGATGAGGGGTGATCTTGTAGAGGTGTACAATATCATGAGAGGAATAGATTGGGTCGATGCACAGTCACTTGCCCAGAGTAGGGGAATCGAGGACCAGGTTGAAGGTGAGGGGGGGTAAGATTTAATGGGAACATGGGGAGTAACTTTTTATCACAAAAGGTGTAGGGTGTAAGGAACGAGCTGCCGGTGGAGGTAGTTCATGCAGGTAATATCTCAATGTTTAAGAAACATTTAGACAGGTACATGGACAGGACATATTTAGAGGGATATGGGCCAAAGACAAGTAGGTGGGACCAGTGTAGATGCAATGGAATGGAATACACTTTTGTCACGCGACAAGCCACAGTGGAATTCTTTGCTTGCATGCCCAAGGAATGCAAATAGCCGCCACCTGCTGCGTTGACAAAGTCACAAAGTACGTCCTCCTTTGTTCTTCCCCCCCTCCCCCATGCCGGGTCCCCCATTGTTCTTCCCCCCCCTCCCCCATGCCGGGTCCCCCATTGTTCTTCCCCTGCCCCCCTCACGGCAGTCCCTCTCATCGACCGCCGACCACAGATCAACCAGCGAGGAACAAGATGGGACATATTGGAGAATGTGGGCAAGTTGGGCCGATGGTCCTATCTCTATGCTGTATGACTCTATGACTCCATGTTGGCCCGGAGTCACATGTGGGGAGTGTGGTTCATTGAATCCAAGCGCCTTTTACCTTGGAAGCACAAAATGAGTCAAAGACCCCTGCAAAGTATCTTATCGGAACGATCGCCTCCTGACATGCACGTGGGTTGTTATTCATAAAATCGGAGTGCAATGTTTAGCCCCTCGAGCTAACTTCACGAAGGAATGCTAAACTAACTTAATCTACAACTCCATCAAGGTCGTTGCTTCCTTGTAGTGTAACCTGTCAATATTTCCACTTTTTCTCCAACCAATGTAAAGCACGAAAGGGCACAGCATTAAGGTGAGAGGGGCAGAATGCAAAGCTGACGTACAGAGGGCAACTTTTAACACAGTGGGTGCAAGGGTCACACTGGCAGGTGGTGTTTATCTCTACTATCTCGAGCTAACTTCAAGAATTCATAGCAAAAGGATTTAAGGATTTGAGATTTGAGTATAGGAGCAGGGAGGCTCTACTGCAGTTGTACAGGGTCTTGGTGAGACCACACCTGGAGTATTGCGTTCAGTTTTGGTCTCCAAATCTGAGGAAGGACATTATTGCCATAGAGGGAGTGCAGAGAAGGTTCACCAGACTGATTCCTGGGATGTCAGGACTGTCTTATGAAGAAAGACTGGATAGACTTGGTTTATACTCTCTAGAATTTAGGAGATTGAGAGGGGATCTTATAGAAACTTACAAAATGCTTAAGGGGTTGGACAGGCTAGATGCAGGAAGATTGCTCCCGATGTTGCGGAAGTCCAGGACAAGGGGTCACAGCTTAAGGATAAGGGGGAAATCCTTTAAAACCGAGATGAGAAGAACTTTTTTCACACAGAGAGTGGTGAATCTCTGGAACTCTCTGCCGCAGAGGGTAGTCGAGGCCAGTTCGTTGGCTATATTTAAGAGGGAATTAGATGTGGCCCTTGTGGCTAAGGGGATCAGAGGGTATGGAGAGAAGGCAGGTACGGGATACTGAGTTGGATGATCTGATCATATTGAATGGCGGTGCAGGCTCGAAGGGTCGAATGGCCTACTCCTGCACCTAATTTCTATGTTTCTATGTTCAAGAAGGAACTGCAGATGCTGGAAGATCGAAGGTACACAAAATTGCTCCATAGATGCTGCTGCACCCGCTAAGTTTCTCCAGCAATTTTGTGTACCTTCTATGTTTCCATGTTTCTATAAGGTTATAAGGAATAGGAGCAGAATTAGGCCATTCAGCCCATCAAGCCTACTCTGCCGTTCAATCATGGCTGATTTATCTCTGCCTCCTAACCCCATTCTCCTGCCTTCTCCCCATAACCCCTGACATCTATACTAATCAAGAATCTATCTATCTCTACTTTAAAAATATCCATTGACTTGGTCTCCACAGCCTTCTGTGGCAAAATATTCTACAGATTCACCATCATCAGACTGAATTCTCATCTCCTTCCTAAAGAATTAAACGTCCTTTAATTCTGAGTCTAAGACCTCTAGTCCTAGACTCTCCCACTTCTGGGAGATTCTCCACATCCACTCTGTCCAAGCCTTTCACTATTCGGTTCGTCTCAATGAGGCCCCCCCCCCTGATTCTTCTAAACTGCAGCGCGTGTAGTCCCAGTGCCGACATACGCTCATCATATGCTAACCCACTCATTCCGGGGATCATTCTTATAAACCTCCTCAAGACCGTCTCCAAGGCCTGCACATCCTTCCATGAATATGGTGCCCAGAATTGCTCACAATATTCCATATACAGACTGACCAGCACCTTATAGAGCCTCAGCATTACATCTCTGTTTTTGTATTCTAGCCATCTTGAAATAATTCTGCAGAAAATGGAGTGGTATGGATCACATGCAGGCAGAGGAGATTAATTTAACTTGGCATCATGTTCGGCACAGACACTGTAGGACAAAGGGCCTGTTTTAGTGATGTACTGTTCTCAGTTCTATGTACACTTTTCACAAACCTACTGGTAAATTCTTCCGGCAGCAATTTGGCCAGTGAAATGGAAGTACCAGATGACCGGTGGAAAGCAAATATCTTTATTCAAAAAGGCCAACAGGGATAAGAGAGGTAATGATGTGCCTTTTCAACCTAACGTCACAGGTAGGGGATGTTAGCATGGACTTGGTGGGCCGTAGGGCTTGTTTACCTGCTTCCTCTCAAAGACCTTGCTCTGCTGGTCTAAGAGTACCTGAATGTGGCAGCACATTGGGATAGGGTGTTTTTAAAAAAGCATTGTGGATACTTATGTAGAAACAAAGTGCTCTTTTATAATGGGCGGCACGGTGGCACAGCGGTAGAGTTGCTGCCTTACAGCGCTTTCAGCACCAGAGACCCCAGTTCGATCCTGACTACAGGTGCTGTCTGCACGGAGTTTCCTCCCACACTCCAAAGACGTACAAGTTTGAAGATAAATTAGTTTGGTATAAGTGTAAGTTGTCCCTAGTGTGTGAGATAGTGTTAGTGTGCAGGGATCGCTGGTCGGTGCGGATTCGTTGGGCTAAGGGGGCTGTATCTCTAAACTAAATTAAACTAAACCAAAGATAGATATCATATGCTGGAATATCTCAGCGGGTCAGGCAGCATCTCTGGAGAAAAAGGATAGGTGACGTTTGAGGTCGAGATCTTTCATAGAAACATAGAAACATAGAAAATAGGTGCAGGAGTAGGCCATTCGGCCCTTCGAGCCTGCACTGCCATTCAATATGATCATGGCTGATCATTCAACTCAGTATCCTGTACCTGCCTTCTCTCCATACCCCCTGATACCTTTAGCCACAAGGGCCACATCTAACTCTCTCTTACATTTAGCCAATGTAATGGCCTCAACTACTTTCTGTGGCAGAGAATTCCAGAGAGTCACCATTCTCTGTGTGAAAAATGTTTTTCTCATCTCGGTCCTAAAAGATTTCCCCCTTATCCTTAAACTGTGACCCCTTGTTCTGGACTTCCCCAACATCGGGAACAATCTTCCTGCATCTAGCCTGTCCAACCCCTTAAGAATTTTGTACGTTTCTTCGTCAGATAGTGGGATACTTACCATCATTAACCAGGACATAGAATGAAAAGCAGTGAGGTGTGACTATGTCTGCATTACTGTGCGCTGTTCTGATCACCAGACTGGAGAAATTATGTTGTATGAAGGAACTACAGATGTTGGTTTACACTGTAGACACAAAATGCTGGAGTAACTCGGCGGGTCTGGCATCATCTCTGGATTGAAGGAATGGGTAACTTACAGAAGAATTCCTTCGGGTCGAGACCTACAGAAGAATTCCTTCTCTCCAGAGATGTTCCCCCCGTTCCGCTGTGCTACTCCAGCATTTTGAGTCTATCTTTGGATAAATTATGTAATTACACAAGGCGTCTTATAGGCTTACAGTATGGAAGCAGGCCCAGAGAGAGCTGAGGGACCTGTTTCTATGCGTGGTTGAAATATACAGCATGGAAACAGCCCTCCAAATCCATGTCGATTACCAACCTCCCGTTCACACTCGTTCCATGTTATCCCACTTTCTCATCCACTCCCGACACATTAGGGGCAATTTTGCAGAAGCCAATGATCTTACGAACAACAACCTTTCTCTCAATGTCAGCAAGACAAAGGAGATAGTGATCGGCATCAGGAAGTGAAGCGGTTCACACGCCCCAGTTTGCATTGACGGGGCAAATAGAGGTGGTTGAAAACGTCAAATCCCTAGGAGTCAATGTCACCAACATCTTCTCCTGGACCACACATATTGAAGCCACGACCATGAAAGCACACCAACGCCTCTACTCCCTGAGAAGGCCTAGGATGTTTGGCGTGTTCAATCCCACAAGAAATTGCAGCGAATTGTGATCTTGGATGGAGCTGTTCCCAAACCAAGCTGTGATGCATCCTGATAAAATACTTTCTACGGCGCATCAGTAGAAGTTGGTGAGAGTTGTTGGGGACAAGTTGCCAGACTTCCTAAGCCTTCTAATGCCCCTGTCCCACTTAGGAAACCCGAACGGAAACCTCTGGAGACTTTGCGCCCCACCCAAGGTTTCCGTGCGGTTCCCGGAGGTTGCAGGTGGTTGCCGGAGGTTGCGGGTAGTGGAAGCAGGTAGGGAGACTGACAAAAACCTCCGGGAGCCTCTGGTAACCGCACGGAAACTTGGGCGGGGCGCAAAGTCTCCAGAGGTTTCCGTTCAGGTTTCCTCAGTGGGACAGGGGCATAATGAAGTAGAGGCATTGGTGTGCTTTCTTGGTCATTACTTTAATATGGGTGATCCAGGACAAGTTGCTGGTGAATAAGAAATTTGTTTGGCACGGACTTGTAGGGCCGAGATGGCCTGTTTCTGTGCTGTAATTGTTATATGGTTATATGGTTATGTATCAAGCTGAACTGCAAACAACGGCACCAGAGTCATTACCACAAGCTGCTGCAAGAGGCTATGACGGATTTGCTTAGTATTTATATTTGAGATGGGGAAATTACTTGTGAAAAGGTTCTGATCTTGAACTTCAAAGACCATCTGGAAACCCTGACATCCAACATGGTGATTCACTGCGCTGTGCTAAACCACACTGTTCAACTGTTTGAAGTTGATGGCTGGAGAATATAGGCTCACCCTTGCAGACAACCCTAACCATCTTCCAACTCTTCTGACAGCTTACTTTGATAATCTTTCAGCCTCGATGTAATCTTAAACTTAAAACCACACTGAGTTACTATTGTGTTTTTCAGATTAAGAATGTAGTTATGTATTCCAATCAAATGAAGGATTTGCACAGTAGCCAATGTTACAGATGATGTTTTATTAAATCTGGCTGTAAGCTAACACATCAATGTTTGGAACAGTGCGATCTACTTGGTGTAAAGCCAGCTTAGATCTTTTGGCTTATGTTTAAGGCATCAGTTCAAAGACTTAACGCTGTTCAAGGCAACCCCCAATTCACTTTTTCTTTAAGTTCTATTTTCGGGGACGGACATTGCTGGCAAAGCCAACATTTTTATTGGCCGCTCTCAATTTCACACAAAGGGTGCTGGGTGTGTGGAACGAGCTGCCAGAGGAGGTAGTTGAGGCTGGCACTTCCGCAACGTTTAAGAAACAGTTAGACAGGTTCGGAGTGATATGGACCAAACGCAGGCAGGTGGGACCAGTGTAGCTGGGACATGTTGGCCGGTGTGGGCAGGTTTGGCCTGTTCCATGCCTGTTTCCATGCTATATGACTATGACTATGATTCTAATTGACCTTGAGAGAATATTGTCAAGAAACCTCTTAGAAACACTGCAAATTTTCTGATGAAGGTGTCATAAAGTCATATACAGAGTGGAAACAGGCCCAACAGCCCAACTTGTCCATGCTGACCAACTTGTCTCATCTACCGTGGTCCCACCTGCCTGCGTTTGACCCACGTCCCTCTAAACCCATCCTCTCCAAAGGTGTGTAAGAAGGAACTGCAGATGCTGGTTTAAAACGGAGATGGACACAAAATGCTGGAATAACTCAGTGGGTCAGGCAGCATCTCTGGAGAAAAGAAATAGGTGACGTTTTGAGTCAAGAGCCTTCATCAGACTAAGACTCATGGAGGGGGACACTGGAGATATCAGTGTATCTCCAAAAGTGTCAAGTGTGTAATGCCAGTATTAGACGAGGCAACAATGAAGGAATGGTAATATGCTACCAAGTTTAGTTCAGTTTAGTTTAGCTTAGAGATGCAGCGTGGAAATAGGCCCTTCGGCCCACCCAGTCTGCACTGACCAACAATCCCCGCCCATTAACACTATGCTATACACACTAGGGACAATTTATATTCATAGAAAGCCAATTAACCAACAAGCCTGGACGTTTTTGGAGCGTGGGAGGAAACCAAAGATCTCGGAGAAAACCCATGCGGTCACGGGGAGAACGTACAAACTCCGTACAGACAGCGCCCGTAGTTTGGATCGAACGCGGGCATCTGGCGCTGAAATAGCTGTAAGGCAGCAACTCTGCCGCTGCACCACTGTGCCGCCTTTCTAGTCTTGGGAGGGAACTGAGGGAAGAGAAGGAAGATGTAGATAATGCTGCAAACATTAATTGATCCAATGTTTCCAGCACTTTCTGTATTTATTTCATATTAGACCTAGTGCAGACTCATCTGCTCCCCCAACGCAAGATTCCACCACTCACACGCTCCCCCAACGCAAGATTCCACCACTCACGCATAGCCCCCAACGCAAGATTCCACCACTCACACGCTCCCCCAACGCAAGATTCCACTAGTCACACGCTCCCCCAACGCAAGATTCCACCACTCACACGCTCCCCCAACGCAAGATTCCACCACTCACACATAGCCCCCAACTGCGCAGGCGCGGCTCATTTTTCCTCATCCCCCAGCACTCCCTCCTCCTCCTTTTCACCCTCCAATCCCTGGAGAGGGAGAGGAGTAGAGAGGGAGGGGGTAGATGGGGAGGGGAGAGAGAGGGGAGTAGTGGGGTAGGGGAGTAGGGAGTGAGGGAGGGTAGAGAGGGAGGGGGATAGTGAGGGAGGGGGTAGAGAGGGAGGGTAGAGAAGGGGCGGTGGAGAGGGAGGGGGCAGAGAGGGAAGATGAGAGAGATGGGGGTAGAGAGGGTGGGAGTGAGGGTAGATAGGGAGAGTGAGTAGTGTAGAGAGGGAGTAGTGTAAAGCAAAGATCTTATAGCAGAGCAAGATGGGCTACTCCTGCGAAATGCAATGGGCTGACGTGTAGTACGCTATGGAGGGGATCCTGGGCATTTTTCCACACCCATTTTAGTAACCTGAGCCTACCTGACCCGACCCGACTCGCACTGTAATCAATGTTGCGGGGCAACAGTTTGTGTGGGTTAGATTCATAAATCTGTCAGTTCATACTTCTTGTCAAGAATAAAATTTGACTCTGGTAATTGTCTTTTTTAATGGTTTTTTAAATCATTTATTTTTGAATGGCTCACAAGCAGTGTTTGAGTTGATTTTGTAGTAACCGGAACCGACCCGACTCGCAGGGTAATTGACATTGCGGGCGAACATTTTGTGTGTGATATAGGGTTAGATTCATAATTCTGTTAGTTCATAATTCTGTTAATTCTTGTTAAAGAATAAAATGTTTATAAACACACATACATGAAAATTATATAAATGTATATAATCATATAACACACACAATTATATTCTGATCCAATAATGAACTTTATTTCAGACTAGACACGGGACATTAAATAAGAAACATTGTAAATAAGAAACATTGTAAACCTCCCCGCAACTTCACACACACTAGGCCTTATCCCCTCTCCCGCTGCCCCGGGCCCCACACTCCCTCTCCCGCTGCCCCGGGCCGCACACTCCCTCTCCCCGCTGCGGATCCAATCTTTGGCCGGAAGCAAGATGGCGGAACAAGATGGCGGAGGCAGGTTGCTAAAATGAGTCATAAAATCGCCCATGAATCCGCCCATGAGCGTACTACACGTTTGCGTGAGAGTAACCCATCTTGCTTCGCTATAAGATCTTTGGTGTAAAGAGGGAGTAGTGTAAAGGGGAGGGAGGAAGGGTAGAGAGGGAGGAAGGGTAGAAAGGGTTGGAGAGAGGGGCATATCTCCACCCCCCCCAATCTCCCTCCTCCTCATTTCCCTCATCCTCCTCCCCTCACTCCCATTCCCTGCTCCACGACCTACCCAGGTCATAGAGCAGCGCCAGGGCCTGGACCTCGGCCTGGTTCTCGTACCCGACCCGGCCTTGCCTGTAGACTCCAGCCGTCAGCTCGGCCGCCAACTGGGCTCCAGTGAGCTCGTCCCAGTCCCCGGACCCAGGCTTGTCCTTGGTTCCAGCGGTGGCTTCTTATTAGGCCCCGGGCTCGGCTCTCACCCAAACTCCAGCTCCAGCTCCAGCGCCATCCTCCCCACCGTGCATCGGGCGCTGGGCACCGGCAGCCGCTGCCACGTGAGCGCTGTAGTGCCCCCTCCCCCTTCCCGTAGTGTCCCGTCCTGCATTGCGGGTCGATTGTGACGTCACTTGGAGGTTTTTTTCCCCGAACTGGGTGAGTTTTCTGGCATCTTTTAAAACTTTAAAACGAAGAAAAAGTCCGGAAATATAGGAGGGAATGCGACGGGAAGATGTTTATCGCCTCGACGGGATAAATGTGAGTAGAATGTGTGAAAATGGGAAGGCTGTGGCCTAGCGTTTGGAAGAAAATAGGAAAATAGAAATTGACACACACACAAAGCCACAAGCAAGACAAAGTGTTTTAGTAATAGTATAGATAGATATAGATAGATAGATTTAATTTTGATTTTCATTTGAGTTAGCAGTGTTCCATGCACTACGTGCCCATGTTCTTTCTGAGAGTAGGAGTTACTACCTGAGGGAGGTAATGGAGAGAATGAATGCTTAAGATGGATGATGTGTCTTTGAAGTAGGCCGCTTTAAAAGTCATAGATCACCAGCTCTTTAGCCAACTGTATAAAAGTGTATCCTCTCCTGTATAAAATCATGAGAGGAATATATCAGGTAGATGCACAGAGTGTCTTGCCCAAACTAGGTGAATCGAGGACCAGAGGACATATGTTTAAGGTGAAAGGGAAAAGATTTAATAGGAATCTGGAGTTTAAAATCTTATCACACAAAGGGTGGTGGGTGTATGGAACAAGCTGCCAGAGAGGTAGTTGAGGCTGGACCTATCCCGACGTTTAAGAAACAGTTAGACAGGTACATGGATAGGAGATGTTTGGAGGGATATGGACCAAATGCGGGCAGGTGGGACTAGTGTAGCTGGGACATTGTAGGTCGGTGTGGGCAAGTTGGGCTGAAAGGCCTGTTTCCACCTTGTATCACTCTATGACACTGCCCTTCCTCTGTGATTACCTCCCACTCTTCTATCTTCCTTTCTCCACACCCCCGCTGCCAGTTTGTAGAAGGCGTCCCGACTAGAAACGTCACCTATCCATGTTCTCCAGGTATTTTGTGTCTTTCCTTGCTAAACCAGCATCTGCAGTTCCTTGTTTCTACTTCTAGATTGACATAGAATGGGAGAAGTGATTTATACAGTTATACCAATACTTCTCTGCTCTTATATTTAATGCCCTGGCTAATGAAGTTTAGTATTCTGTATTCCTTAACCATCTTGTCCCTGTATCATCAGACACTTGGACAAAAACCTCAAAGTCATTTTGTCCTTCACAAGTCCATAAGTCATAGGCACAGAACTAGGCCATTCAGTCCATCAAGTCTACTCCACCATTAAATCATGGCTGATCTGTGTTTCCCTCTCAACCCCATTCTCCTGTCTTCTCCCATAACCTTTGGCACTCTTACTAATCAAGAAAGTCAATCTCCGCTTTAAAAACACCCAATGAGCTGTCCTCCACAACCCTCTGTGGCAATGAATTCCACAGTTTCACCAACCTCTCAACAAAGAAATTCCTCCTCGACTCTCCCACTAATGGAAACATCGTCTCCACATCCACTCTATTCAGACCTTTCACTATTCATTAAGTTTGTAGGGTCTGTCAGATTCTCACCTTGATCCGAATATAGTAAACACACTCCAAGGACACCGAACATAAATGCTATTCATTGTAAAATGTTCCCAATGTTGGGCGAGTCCAGCACCAGGGGCCACAGTTTAACAATAAGGAGTAAGCCATTTAGAACGGAGATGAAGAAACACTTTTTCACACAGAGTGTTGTGAGTCTGTGGAATTCTCTGCCTTAGAGGGTGGAGGCCGGTTCTCTGGGTACTGTCAAGAGAGAACTAGATAGGGCTCTTAATGATAGCAGAGTCAGGGGATATGGGGAAAAGGCAGGAACGGGGTACTGATTGGGGATGATCAGCCATGATCACATTGAATGGCGGTGCTGGCTTGAAGGGCCGAATGACCTACTCCTGCACCTATTGTCTATTGAACATAAATGCTATTCATTGTAAATATCATGAATTATCCATTGTAAATATTATAAATTCATTGCATATCCTAACATTTTAGTCTTTCCAAAATCAGGATTAATTTCTGTCACCTGGGAATATAGATTGTGAATGTGTATAATAAGAATCTTTTGCACCAATTCTAACATGAAAATTCAAATTGGTGAGACATACCTTTCTTAACAAAGCCACGTTGACTACTTCTCCTGGTATTAATCCTCAGAAATGTTTTCCCCAAACTGTTGCTAGATTCTCCTACGTATAATTAACTATCGAACCCGGGTGGTACAGTGGCCCAGCTAGACGAGACATTGCCTCTCTGCCAGCAACCCGGATTCAATCCTGAGCAGGGCCGGATTTACGTATAAGCTAGACAAGCGTAAGCTTAGGGCCTCGAGATCTAGGGGGACTCCGCACGCTCCACCAAGGTGTATAAAACCTTTGACATAGTGGCGTTGTTACAAAACCTACCGTCAGTGGCGCTGTGCTAGCGATTCCGGAGGCTTTGGTGGTGTGGGATTAAAATGCAGGTGAGGTTTATATTTGTTGTGGAGAGGATCTCCTACTTTTTGCCTGCTGACCCTGGCCACTCCACCGCCCTCCAGCAGCCCGCAGCCCGCAGCTGTCGCCTTACCTGCAGCCTGGACTCAGCACCGGGCCTGGTGTTTCCACGCTGCAGACTCCAACTCCCCTGAGTTTGACTGCGCTGGGCCCTAGTACTAGTCCCCCAACCCTGGTAACCTCAGGGGCTGTTCCACTGGGTCTTCCCCATTCCCCTCAAACCATGTGACCTCAGCTCTTCCCCACCCACACTACAGTCCTCATACCCCCGTACTCCCTGACCCCCCCCCCCCACCCCACCCCCCCCCCCCCCCCCCCCCACCAGACATCGCCTCGGCCTCATCCACTCACCTGCCTTACTTCGGCCCCAACCCCCATCCTTGCCATGTGTTCACCATCCCCCCTGACCTCCCCCTCTCAGATACCGAACGGTCTGTCCTCAGCAGAGGCCTCACCTTTGTCCCCCTCCGTCCCCACCTCAATGAGTTCCGCGCCTGCTGCGACTTGGAGCTTTTCTCCCGCCGCCTCCGCCTCACATCGTTCTTCCATGGGAAGGAGTCCTCGCCCCCATTGATGATCCCTTTTCCCGTCTCAAACAGACTCCCTCCTCTTGGGCCCCCTCATGGCCACTGGTACAATAAAATTTGGGGGTCACCATCCGACATCGGAACGGGGGGAACATTCTCAGCGGCTTGGACTTCCGAAACGGCCACTTCCTACTGGAGACCGCGGCTCCCGAAGTCCACAGGCTGAGATGTGTGGAGATTCACGCTGGCGGCCCTCGGCAAAGGGATCCCAGGGCTCCGTGATATTGAAATCAGGGTGGCCCGAGGCTGGGAGCTCCGTAAACCACAGCTCCATGATGTTGAAACAGCAGGCCCAACGCTCCAGAGCTTCAAACGGCGATCCAGGTAAGGCATCGCCCGCACCACGATGAATCCAATATGGATTTTAAAACCAACTGTTTAATGACAACATACAGTAGGATCTAAAAGTGTCACACTGTCACTGTCGGGTATTCATAGTCCTCAGATGGAGTCACAGATGGAGCAGCAGGACAACAGACGCCTGTGACAGGGGCTACGGGGTGTAACCAACTACCGGAGCAGCACCCCCTGAACCGGAAGTGTTGGCACCTCCCTAGCTGATGACCTGAACTCCTTCTTCGCTCGTTTCGAGACTGGCAACATCCGCAGGTTTGCCGACTAACGAAAACACAGCCAGCGTGCTGGCTAACAAAGCTGAATGGAGGTCCATCGCTGGGGATGTGCACACATTCTTGTTGTCCGAGCACGACGTGAGGAGGGCCCTGACACGGGTGAACACGAGGAAAGCTGTAGGCCCTGATGGCATCTCGGGGCGAGTACTCAAGTCCTGTGCTACGCAGCTAGCTCCGGTGCTCACTATAATATTCAACCTCTCCCTGGACAAGTCCGCGGTCCCTGCCTGCTTCAAAAGATCCATCATTGTACCGGTACCAAAAAATGCCTCCCCAGCCTGCCTGAATGACTACCGTCCGGTGGCCCTTACCTCGGTAGTCATGAAATGCTTTGAGAGGCTGGTGAAGAAACACATCTGCGCCTTCCTCCCCTGCAACATGGACCCGTTGCAGTGCGCATACCGAACAGATCCATGGACAATGCGGTCTCCCAGGTCTTGCACACCGCTCTCTCTCATCTTGACAGCCAGAAGGGGGGCTACGTGAGGATGCTGTTCATAGACTTCAGTTCAGCCTTCAACACAATAGTCCCCACCAGACTGGCCGAGAAGCTACTGGAATTGGGGCTCAACACCTCCCTGTGTGCCTGGGTCCTGGACTTTCTCACCGCCAGGCCCCAGGTAGTCAAGATGGGAGAAAATACATCAAAGGCTTTCACCCTGAGCACAGGATCCCCCCAGGGTTGCGTCCTCAGCCCCCTATTGTACTCCCTGTACACACTTGACTGTGTGGCTAGATTCAGCTCCAACTCTATAATCAAGTTTGCTGATGACACTGTGGTGGTGGGCCTGATCTCAGACAACGATGAGAAGGCCTACCGGGAGGAGGTGGCTGATCTAGCACTCTGGTGCCAGGATAACAGCCTCCTCTTGAACATCAAAAAAACGAAGGAGCTGATCATGGACTTTCGGAGGGCACATCATCCGAGGACGTACACACCATTGAGGATAAATGGGGATCCTGTGGATAGGGTGAGCTGTTTTAAATATCTGGGAGTCCACATCTCTGAGGATATGACATGGTCATCACACGCCGCAGCACTGGTGAGTAAGGCAAGGCAGCGCCTTTACCACCTCAGGCAATTGAGGAAATTCAGAGTGTCTCCGAGGATCCTCCAGTGCTTCTACTCAGCGGCTGTGGAAAGCATCTTGTCCGGAAACATCACAATTTGGTTTGGGAATTGCTCTGCCCAGGACAAGAAGGCTCTGCAGAGAGTAGTGCGTTCGGCCGAATGCACTATGGGAACTTCACTCGCCCCCCTGCAGTAACTATACATCAGGAGATGCAACTCCAGAGCCAATAAAATCATGGGAGACCCCTTCCACCCCTGCAACGGACTGTTCCAGCTGCTACGGTCAGGCAAACGCCTCCGTTGCCATGCTGTGAGAACGGAGAGGTTGAGAAGGAGTTTCTTCCCAGAGGCCATTAGGACTGTAAACTCCTATCTCACCACAGACTAACTTTACTGTACCACTCTACTGTTGTGTGGTGTCTTTTTAAAATTGCTGTTTTATTTCTCTTTTTTCCTCCCACAAATATGTAATATGTGAATATGTGATTCTGTTCCATTCTGTTTTGTAGTTTTTTTGCACAATCCGTGAGCATTGCCACTTTTCATTTCACTGCACATCTCGTATGTGTATGTGACGAATAAACATGACTTGACTTGACCAGTCGTGTGGGTGGGGGATTGGGAGGGGTGCCTCACAAGTGGAAGAGCTTAGGGCCTCTCTTCATCTAAATCCGACCCTTGATCCTGACCTTGGATATTGTGCATATGGAGACTACAATTCTCACTTATGACTGGGAATTTTCTTTCCGGTGTTCCAGTTGCCTGACGCATCCCGAAGACCTGTGGATTGGTAGGGTGAATGACCACTGTAAAATGCACTGAAGAAGCAGGTGAGTGTTAAAATCTGGCAGGAGTTTTGTGAATGCAGAGTATAATAAGCAAAAACTCAGATCAATGTTGGATTGTGTGGGAGTCGCTGGCGGCAACGGACGCGAAGAGTGGGTTGGTCGGAGAGGGACTGGGGGTGTCTCCAGCACCTGCAAGAGGCACCCCAAGGACAGAGGCGGTCGGGGGAGAAGAGGGACGTCAGTTAGTGGGTCGAACTAGTCGCGGGCGACAGAACAGGTCCTGCAGCAGCCTGGGGCTTACCCGAAGAAGTACTGTACTTACTGCATGTGGATCAGACTGGGTTTATTCCGTTTTCTTTGTAAATGGTGCCAAAATATGGTGACGGGTGCAGTAATTTTACTGTGCAGTGCATACGTGACAATAAAGAACCATTGCTGACTGTCAGCGCAGACGAGGTGGACCAAAGAGCCTGATTACGTACCGTATCTCTCCCTCTTTCTCTCCATAATCCCCACTGTCCTTCAAGAATAAAGTTACCACACTTGCTATCCTCCAATCATGTGGCACCTCTACTGTGGCCAGAGAAGATGATTAAATCTCTGTCAAGGCTCCAGCAATCTCATGTGGCAGCCAAGAATACATCTCCTCAGACCCTGTGGCTATATCATCATTTACTGAAAGTAAGCGTGCAGGTACAGCAGGCAGTGAAGAAAGCTAATGGCATGTTGGCCTTCATAGCGAGAGGATTTGAGTATAACAGCAAGAAGGTCCTACTGCAGTTGTACAGGGCCCTGGTGAGATCATACCTGGAGTATTGTGTGCAGTTTTGCTCTCCTAATTTGAGGAAGGACTTTCTTGCTATTGAAGGAGTGCAGCATAGGTTCACCAGGTTAATTCCCGGTATGGCAGGACTGACATATGACGAAAGACTGGATCGACTGGGCTTATATTCACCGGAATTTAGATGAGAGGGGATCTTCTGGAAATATACAAAATTCTTAAGAGATTGGACAGGCTAGATGCAGGAAAAATGTTCCCGATGTTGGGAGATTCCAGAACCAGGGGTCACAATTTAAGAATAAGGGGTGGGCCATTTAGGACTCAGATAAGGAAAAACTTTTTCACCCAGAGAGTTCTGAATCTGTAGAATTCTCTGCCACTGAAGGCAGTGGAAGCCATTTCACTGGATGTTTTCAAGAGAGTTAGATATAACTTTTAGGGCTAATGGAATCATATGGGGGAAAAAAGCAAGAAAGGGGTACTGATTTTGGATGATCAGCCATGATCATATTGAATGGCGGTGCTGGCTCGAAGAGCCGTGTGGTTCTTGGACTACTTGGACAATAAAAACTCTTACGTCAGGCTGTTGTTTATAGACTACAGCTTGCCGTTCAATACCATCATCCTCTCCAAGCTGGTTACCAAGCACAGGGAACTGGGTCTCTGCTCACCCCTCTGCAATTGGATTCTCGACTTCCTCAGCCACAGACCAGTCTGTTTGAATTGGCAGAAACACTTCATCCTCAGTAACAATCGGTATGGGAGCACCTCAAGGCTGCGTGCTCAGCCCTCTGCTTTACCCATGACTGTGTAGCCGGACATAGTGCGAACTCCATCATCAAGTTTGCCGACGACACAACTGTTGTTGGACGAATTACAGATGGTGATGAGTCAGAGTATAGAAGTGAGATCGACCGATTGACCAAATGGTGCCAGCACAACAACCTGGCTCTCAACATCAGTAAAATCAAGGACCTGATTGTGGAATTTGGTAGGGGAAGGATAAGGACCCACAATCCTGTTTACATCGATGGTGGAGATGGTCAAAAACGGCAAATTCCTGGGCGTGCATATTTCTGAAGATCTTTCCTGGACCCAGCACACTGAAGCAATTATAAAGAAGGCACATCAGCGCCTCTACTTCCTGAGAAGGCTACAGAGATTTGGTATGTCAAAGAGGATTCTCTTGAACTTCTACAGGTGCATAGTAGAGAGCATACTGACTGGATGCATCATGGCCTGGTTCGGCAACTTGAACGTCCAGGAGCGGAACCTTCAGGAACGTCCTGCCCAGTCCATCACCGGTTCTGACCACCTCAAAAAGGCAGCCAACATCATCAAAGACCCACACCATCCTGGCCACTGATTTCATCATTGTCTTCGGGAAGAAGGTACAGGAGCCTGAAAACTGTAACGTTCAGGAACAGCTTCTTCCCCATAGCCATCAGGCTATTAAAAATGACACCAAATAAGCTCTGAACGTTTAATAACAGACTGTTATTCTTATTGCACTATATTTGTTTATTTATTGAGTATGTGTGCCTGTGCATATATACACACTGAACTTTTTTCTCCCGTTATGTACTAGGTTTTCATATTCTGTTGTGCTGCAGCAAGCAAGAATTTCATTGTCCTATCAGGGACATATGACAATAAAACACTCTTGACCTATTTTCTATGTTTCTTGACCAGTTGCAGCATTTAATAGATGCATGTTTTCAATGACAATTTGAATTTCACTGCCCGCTCCCTAAATTCTCCAACTTATATGCAACATTTTCTAATGCAACTGTCCTTGTTCTCACCTTCAAATACAAATTGCACTTCTATACCCAATTTTATTTCAAACTTATTCTTACCATTCAGTGTTGCGAACGCACAAGGCCGCTAATTTCACCTTGTTGCATTCAAAAGCCTCCCAACGTCCAAATGCACCTCCATAATCTACATTTCAAAGAAATTAGGTTATGTCATAGCGTTAAGGTGATTTTATGGAATGCAGAGCATACACTATGTCAGTGGCACAGCAGTAGGGTTGTTGCCTCACAGGGCCACGGACCCGGGTTTGATCCTGACCTTGGGTGGTCTGTGTGGAATTTGCACGTTCTCCCTGTGACTACATGGGTTCCCTCCAGGTGCTCTGATTTCTTCCATGTCCCAAAGATGTGCGAGTTTGTAGGTTAATTTCCCCTTGTCTGTAGGGAGTGGATGAGAAAGTGAAATAACATTGAACTAGCATGTGCAGGTGATCAGTAGTCGTCATGGACTTGGTGGGTCAAAGGTCCCGTTCCATGCTGTATTTTTAAACTAAACTACAACTGAACTCCAGGGGCAAAGGTGTCTTAAAAAATAGGGATCTCATCATATTTACACGTAGAAATAACTCATCCAGTAGGATTCAAATTTTCCCTAAAGCAAATATATAGTACTTCAAAATACAGAAATAATTTAAATAAGTCAATTTTATCTGATGAAACATATACATTTTATTGAACATTAAATTGGAACACAATTGCTGGAAATTACGTGTAAAATTGCAAAACGTCACACAACTACCGGTAAAAATGCATCAACAAATACAAAAATAAATGGAAAAACTAATAATTATTCTATACATTTTATTGGATTAATTATAATTTTGCAGTGTAATAAATACGAGATATGCAAAAAAGCTTCAGTCACACGCAAAACCAGTTTAACTGAAGTTACAGTAGGTTTGTGCAAATACAATTCAATCTTTTTAATTTAAAGATATTACTCCCCCATCCAAAAAGAAACTAAAGTGGTTGAAGTTCGTATGAAAATGATAAATTTGGCACACTTTCAAGTCAAACGAATAAATTCCTGAATTGACTCTTCATTTATATGAAGAAATTTGCTTGAAAAATTCAACAATTGTCTAAAAATTCATTGTATCTTTCAATTCATGTTATGAGGTAAGTTATTTTGCTAACGATGTATTTAAAATTACATCACGTTGTAGCAAATTACAGTAAAAAGTATTCCCTTTTATCTAAATACCAATTCTGTAATTGAATTAATTATGTGCAAATACTGTTAGAATTCCAAATAGGAACAATTAAATAATAACTTAAATTAACCCTCAGGTCACGTAAACCAGAGAATATAGGCTAATTTAAGTTGCAGTGTCCCATCAACAAATACATGTCCCATAACTTCAGTGACCAGTAGAAGACACTCCCAACAATAGAAATGCAAGCATACTGTTAAGGCCTGCGAATAGTTTAACATCAAAACACCTGCTTGGCATTTAGATACTTTAAAAAAAATACTCAGTTCCTTTGATATTAAATCACTTTCTCCAACACCAGCTTTTAATAGTAAGCTTTAAACGTCAAATTAACAGGAGGCCCAGGAACCCAAAGCATCTCAATTCAAGAAACTGCTTCTGTGAGTAATTACTTTAATAGAGCTGTCCTTGAATTCAAATTACTTGTAGAACCAGTCCTGTCAAACGCCAGAAACACCAAACAACCTAATAGAAACTACGGTAGCCCAAAACATATGCACACTTAGAAATTCTAACTGTGCTTAGTAAAATCATCCACTGAACTTGCACCAACATTTCTGCCAATACATTTTATATTTTAATCTGAAAATATCCAAGAAATAAATTCCTTCAGATGTCGTGAGATTTCTATATATCTACGGATGTTTTGACCTGCCAATTCTTTTGTGATGTGGGCTTCTTGTATTCTAGGCTGAATTGTGAATAGGTTACTGTATCCTGTAATACATGTATGATTTGACATCATACATGTACTGGTTTTCTTTTAAACCAATAAGTGATTAACACCCAAGGTTCTGTTGCCATTAATCAATTCATAAGCCATAAAATGTATAGCTTACAATAGTATTTTACATTTCTGTTAGTGTAAGGTTTGACGCCTTGCATAATAATCTGCTCCTTAAATTTTTATTTAATGCAGAATTACACTGCAGAAAATGAACTAAGTCAGTAGCAGCCAAAATCTGACTGTTCCCATAAGTTGAGAATTAAGTGTGGCGAATAATTTCACAGTAAATCTATTTTTTTAATGTGCCATGAAATACAACTACTGACTACATCGTACACTGATCATCTTCATGCCTTCATAAGCACAAAAGTCATTGATGTTAAACTAACATTTTAATGTAGCCTGATACACAACCCCATCTTAGTGTAAGCATCTTAACTATTCATACGTCAATGATGGACGACCCTTCCATAACTCTGTAAAATCATGCAGCTTCCTTGCAACCGTTGTCACAGACAGGTCACACGTTGACTATTTTGATGAATCCAAAATTCAGTATAACTGATTTATTACCAAAGGGTGATGATTTCCTTTCAATAGACTGATTATCCTGCATGATAATTTACCTCTCCAATTAATACAGACATACGCCCCATCCCAATCACGGTGAACCTTCCAATGTCAGCGTAGCTTAATGCTGAGCCGTTGTACAGCTTCACCGTGATAACATTCTGAAGCTTGAATATATTTTTGTGTACTGTTTCTTTACAGATCGTATTATCTCAGTTAAAAACTCTTGACGTCGTCCATCACAACTACATTGAGACTCCAAAAAAAATCTTTTTTTTTTGCTGTCCCAGCAATATTAATAATGATTGCGGTTATAGTGGTAAACAAACACTCAAACCCATCAGGATATCAACACAGCATAGCTGTAAAGTCTACTTTTCGGGGAAGACTTCCTACAGTTGCCTACTTTTAAATCTAACTAGATCCGATAAACTGCCATTTGCTCATATCAAAAATGCCCTCAGCTTATTTCTCCATTTATTTTATTCACGCTTCATTGTCCCAAGATATATATATGTATGTATATATATATATATATGTGTAGAACCCGTAGAAAACATTCTTTATCATACCAATGCAGCAAAACATAAAGAGCGCCTGAAGTATTGACTGTACTTATTGATCATATTGGTGATCAGCATGCAACCATCATAGATACAATTTGTTGTGAACCTCTGATAAATGGAGCAAAATTGATTTTTTGTTGTTGAAATGTGGAAGGCTTTACATCACAGTAACATAGCCTTTTCCACAAAGTACTTAGCATTCCAATTTAACAGGTGCAAGAATGTTTTCTATCAAAGTGATTTAACTTTTGAAATTTCAAGAGTAATTAGGAGAACAGGTCTCTAATTTAAAATTGCACATCCTAACAATCTAAATCATCACAGAGAATTTCATGCAAGGTTTACTGGCACGACATTTCTCTTAAATGAACAAAATTATTAAGTTGTAGCATCAATTTGTTTTACTTGAATAAGGTCAAACTTGAGGAAAATTAATGAAGGTTGGAATAAAGTTCTTATGCATTTGAGATATATTTATTGAGCACATTTAAAGTAAATGGCAGCATTATCCTACGCTAATAGCCAGTCCCCTTGACTGCATTTACTTTTTAATTAAGGTTTGCGTAATCAACCATCTTTCATGCATAAAGGTGATTTACATGCATAATCAAGAACTCAATAACACACAGAGACAGGTGTACATTGAATTCAGGAAGACTATTTTTCCATTTAAGCACTTAAATGGATAGATAATATGCAAGATATTTATTCTCAGCTTGGTAAGTATTTTAGAATAAGGGGATCTTGCAGTTCAAATGGATCGGTTTACATCTTATTCTTTTTTGAACTCCTGTGTTGGCTAAATGATGCATCAATTATTTTCTGTATTATTTCACGATCTACCCATAACTACTTTACCAAATTGGCAAAGCTTTAAAAATTTCACGCATATATCAATTTTTTTCAGTACTAAATGACAACCGTTTGATTTGAGATACAAATAGACAGAGCATTGCCTTTGTTTTTGTATCATGCTTATCAAAATTTAAATGAGTACAGCTGAGACAGGTAAATCAATGAAACCACTGATGCAGATAGAAAAGTATGCTACATAATGTGGTTACATTATTCATCTGGTGAGTACCATCAGTACTTAAGTGCAATATCTGACACGATGCATAGCAGTTTTACAAGCTTCATCTCGAACAGATTAGGGCTTACTTTCCGAAACAAGTCATAGAATTTTGTAAACTTTAAACTGTTGGAACCCAAATTCTAACTAGAGCAGTGTAGCTGACTTGCGCAAGCTACAAAATACAAAGTGCAGCCACACATTTTTTTCTTCACATTTTTCAAAAGGAATTGTGTAAATGTGGAACAAACATGAACAATTAAACCTGAACACATCACTTCGCATTTGAAGTCGATAAGGCCACTATCCACAATGTTATTCAAATTGTTTGTGGAGAATAGGGCAGGAACACAATTTTCAATTGACTGCAAATTATTCCACCAATCCAACTGCTTAGCTGTACATGGTTTCTAAACTTGCTTTTCTCTTTATGTGAAGGTTCATAAAGTTTCGCCTTTTCTCTGCTCCACCATTGAATGCTTCATAGCTAATATGTTATATATGGGAAATTATCTTTCAAATAATTTTACAAATTACTACACTTGCAGGCATCTCAATATTTATGGAAAGTTTTGAGCTGTGCAAAAAATACCTCTTAGTTATCCTAAATTTTATCAATTGGAATAACTAGTTATTATCTAACAATTTAAAAAAAAATCTGGTAATGCACTTTCTCCCAACTCACTGGTTTACTTTTCCAATAACAGCATTAGGCCCAAACTTTTGAGGGCTGGGACAGAGTGAGATATTAGTAAAATTACTGAAGCAGCATTGTGTGCAAGATGGTACTTAAAAAAAAAAATAATCTAGACCTTTAGGTTTAACAACCCAGTTCAATGTTTCTCTGCATAACATAAAGGTACATATAGTGTTAAGATTGTAGACATTAGCAGATGCACAGGTGTCAGGAGTTATGGGAAGAAGGCAGAATGGGGTTAGGAGGGAGAAATAGATCAGCCATGATTGAATGATGGAGTAGACTTATTCTGCTTTTATCACTAATGACCGTATGTGAAATATGGCTTATTTTTAGTCAAGAACATGAGCTACCATAGCTACATTCCTATTTTTTAACTCTGTAAATCCTCGTATGCACTAAATCCCTGATAAAGGACTTCTATACCAAATTATGTGGAGTAACTTTGCTAAACTCAGCTTTCACATATTACAAGTCCAAGTAGATCAGTGACAATTCTAACTGCAGAAAAAAGAACTTGGGAGAAAAAAAACATGAGCTCCAGAGCAATGGAACTATTCAGAGGAATTATATTAAGTACAACTTGCGAGCAATTGGTCAGGTGGAATTACCACTATTTTTCCAAAATCATGGTTAAAAGATTTGTGTTAATTTTATCAATTCGTTTTGTTCAATTAGTTTTCCTTCTGAGTGAATTTGAGCAGGGATACGTGTTCAATATTCCAGCATGAAGTTATGTGTACTGCACTTTTTCAAGAACAGCAAACAATGTAACTTAAATTTCTTCTGGGGCAAGCTGTGTTCACTTTAAGCAGCTTGAAAATGAATAAAGTGTCGAGTTTTATATTTTGTTGGGTTAAATGTGACCCAACGTGTGAACTGGGAATTGCATCAATTATACTTCCCTTTGCAGCTTATCCTCAGTTAAATCAGCAGTGGAAAATTCCATCCGTACATTTGATTTTCAGGTATAAACAGTTGTAAATTCCTGCAGGTTTCTTGCTTGAAACTTTTAAGTTACATTTTGAGATGCATCAATGCACAGGAAAAAGATTTGGTATTTTACCAGCTCTAATTCAGCTTTAGACAACGTTGATAATCTGTAATTTGTTGTCCTGTTGCATTCAAATCACATCAGACTTTATCAATATTTATGGCTCAAAGAGATCTTGACTTTCTTGTTTTTCAACCTCTGCATTGTGTTTCTCGATGTCTTTGTTGACCTCCAACAGATATTCTTCTATGAATGTGTCCATCACTGATTATTTAGATATATAAAGGAAATTAACCATTCTCTTTGTAATCTTACAGACAAAATGCAAAACAATTAATCTTAACTATCCAGTGATGTATTTGCTCAAATTTATCAGCATAGTTTTAGGTGCAATTTAATATAAAAAGCATATTTTATCCATTCTACAATGAGATACATGCAGGGCAGGTTTTCTCAGGATCTTGCACGGTAACACTTGAAATACCTGGTAGGATCTGTCACACTGGTGATGGACAGCATTATCGTAATTGTTCAAAACAAAATTGTACAGAAAAGAACTATCCAACCACAAATCTATACACTAATACTAGTAATTACATTATTTCAGGAGGTGGTTAATTGTTGTTAGAAATTTTTGTTCAATGTAAAAAGGAAATATTTTCAACAGAAAAGGAGCCAACTACAAAATTAAAAAGGCAAACGGTAGAGTTGTTTCTAAAGCTTTTCATTGGCAAATTAAGACCAAATGGTGAATTTTATTTCTATCGCGTAGGGCAATGGGAAAATTGCTGAATGAATTAATACTTTATTGTCACATTGTGACGAGTCAGTGAAATTCTTTGTTTTGCATACGGAAGGCATGCAAATAGTTGCCACACCAATGACGCTGACAAAGTTGCAAAGTATCCCCCGCCAGGTCTTCCTCTGTTCCGCCCCACTCCCTCCCCCTCCCCCACGTCGGGTCATCCTTTCTTCACCCTGAAAAGCACAAGCCATCAACAGAAAACATTACTTTGAACAATCCTTACCTTGCACCAGAGGCTCCTGAGTCAGGATACTCCCACATAGATTTCATATCTAATTTAATAAATAAAAACTTTAAAATTCCATTTATAGACCACAAGCCCAGATCATTAAAATTAAAGGATTCCCATCAAAAGGATACATGGATGATAGTCACTCTTCTCGCCAAAGAAGTTCACAAACTGGTTCCCATTATAAAACCAACCAGGTGGAGGTAGCTCTAAATGACGTTTTATCTGAAAAGTTAAAGATCAAATATTTTAAGAAGGTGCTTCCTATATTCTTAAGATCAAGACAATATCAAAAAAGCAATAGTCCCAGCATTATCCACCAGGAAACGCAGTTGCCCATCGTCTAGTCTGTAAAGCAACAATACACCACAACACAGGCACACCACAGGGCTGTGTGCTCAGTCCTCTCCTGTACTCCCTGTTCATGCACGATTGTACTGCTAAGCACAGCTCTAACATCATCCTAAAGTTTGCTGACGACATGACCACCCTGGGCCTCATCACAGAGAGACAGTCTATAGAGAGGAGGTAAAGGAACTAAACAGCTGGTGCCAGGAAAATAACCTCTCTCTCAATGTCAGCAAAACTAAAGAGATGATCGTGGACTACAGGAGACAGCAGGGGAGTGGACACCTCCCCATCCACATCGGTGATGCTGAGGTTGAAATGGTCTGCAGCTTCAAGTTCCTCGGTGTGCACGTCACTGAGGACCTCTCTTGGACGCTGCACACGGACACAATAACAAAGAAAGCCCGCCAGCGGCTCTGTTTCCTGAGAAGTTTGGCATGAATGTCAGCATCCTCATAAACTTCTACAGATGCACCATCAAGAGTCTGCTGATGGGCTGCATCAGTCTGTCACTACAGAGAGTGTTGAAGGCGGCACAGCACATCACTGGCAACTGTCTTCCGGCCATTCCTGCGGAAGGCACGCAGCATCATCAAGGACCACAGCCACCCAGCACGCAGACTGTTCTCCTTGTTACCGTCAGGCAGACGATACAGGAGCATGGCTGCACGTACCACCAGACTTAAGAACAGTTTTTAACCATCAGGCTTCTGAACTGATGAACACATCATATATGTTGATTATTTTATTTATGATTGTCTTTTACCTACCTATGTCACTTTTATCTTATCTTATTTTATATTATTTTTATCCTTGTAATATCATTGCTGAGGTGACCCATTGTCTTGTCAAACACATTTTATTGTACCGTTGACCCTGTGTTAACCTACATATGACAAATAAAACTGAACTGAACTGTTGGCCTTCTGTCCCGGAACCAATTTCTCATCCATGCTGCCACTGTCAGCTTTATTCTGTTGACTTAAATTCTGCTAACCAGCTTGTGTGACTTTGTCAAATGCTTTTTCTAAAAACTTCTAATTTATCATCAGTTATCATTAATACATTTGGTGATCAAGAAATTATTAAGTACGATCATTGCCAACATTGCAAGTATGAACAGCATTTGAATAGCAGATAAAATTTAATGCGGATATGTGTTGGTTGGAAGCATTTGAGTGGTACAGCATTTAAGAGCAATGGTTCAATCATTTACATTTTGTCTTCTTCATTTACAGTATGTGGCTGTCATTGACAAGGTAGGCATTCTTAATTTCTCAAGCCCATCCATGATTGCGCTCGAGAACGTGGAAGTAAAAGCCTTCTTGAACTACTGCAGTCCATTTGTGAAAGTATTTAATGACCAAAGCTAAAATGTAGGGCCATCCACTTTGGTAGAATAAATAGAAAAGTATTTTTTGAATGGTGAAAGATTGCAAGGTATTCATAGGGACCAGGGTGTTGTTGTACAATAATTACTGAAGGTTAGCATGCAGATTTAACAATTGAGACACCAACTGATACATGGGCTTTAAGAGGCTGTCCCACTGTACGAGCTAATTCAAGAGCTCTCCCAAGTTAAAAAAAAAAATCAAACTCATGGTAAGCACGTAGAATGTACTTAGCGGGTATGTCGGAGCTCGGAACGTCTCTTAGCGGCTCGTAACGCTAACGGCAGGTACTCGGGAAATGCGGTAAGCTCAGGAAGATTTTTTTAAATGTTGAAAAATGTCCACGAGAGCCCCGAGTACCTACGAGCGGCTATTACTGTAATTCTCCGAGTTCGAATCAGGGGAAACTCGGGAGAACTCTTGGATTAGCTCGTACAGTGGGACAGCCCCAATATTAAGAAAGGAATCAAGTGCACGAGAAGAGACATCTTGCTCTAATTGAAGAGAACCCCGTGAAACCAAGGGAATATTTTTGCTCTAAGAGTATAGAGAAGGTTCATTGGATTGATTCCTGGGGTGGCAAATTTATCAGGTGACGAGAGATTGAATAGGTTTAATCTTACAATCTCTGGAATTTAGAAGAATGAGAGTGTTAAATGGGCCAGTATCCGGACGTGCTAGCTTTAACATAATTATCAGAATTAAAGGGTTCACATGAGATCAAACTTATTCATACGCTGAAACATAACGAATAAAAGTGCAGTGGAATAAATTGCTTCATGACATCCAGAAAATAACTGGACAATGACTAATGGGAGAAGGGCTGGATTCTGGTACTAAATTAAACAGCATTTACAAAGTCCCAACACAGGCACAAACAACATCCCTCTCTGCTGTTCTATTAGAATTCAAGAGAGGGAATGCTTCCTTGATCACTGTAGTGCAATACAACCAGTCAGCACACAATAGCTTTGATAGCGATGTGCTCACCAATTTTGCCTCTCTCTCTCTTAGCTCAACTAAGAGTGAATGTATTGAACTATATATCAAAATGTCGACTCAGTGCGCATGAGACCTACATGTTCAACCTTGTTTATGTCTGATTCCATCACTATAAAATAGAAAAAAGTCAGTACTTACATGGATATTCTTAATTTCTTGCTTGGTGAGGGTTTCAAATGTCTTGAGGGACTTCTTCATAAGTTTCTACAGTGGGAAAAACATGATTAAAATATTCATACTTTCATTAGAAAAATAATATGAATAGCATTACAGGTGTAAGCATCATTTCACATCTTAAAGCTTTGTGGTATGTCTATATACAATTGAGTTTTATTATTATATAGATGTCACGGTGGCACAGCGGTAGAGTTACTGCCTTACAGCGCCGGAGACCCAGGTTCAATCCCGACTACAGGTGCTGACTGTTCTCCCCGTGACCACGTAGATTTTCTCCGAGATAGAAACATAGAAAATAGGTGCAGGAGGAGGCCATTTGGCCCTTTAAGCCAGCACCGCCATTCATTGTGATCATCCCCTATCAATAGCCCATGGCTCCCTTCTCCCCATATCCCTTGACTCTACTAGCCCCTAGAGCTCTATCTAACTCTCTTAAATCCATCCAGTGACTTGGCCTCCACTGCCGTCTGTGGCAGGGAATTCCATAAATTCACAACTCTCTGGGTGAAATTTTTTTTTCTCACCTCAGTCTTAAATGACCTCCCCTTTATTCTAAGACTGTGGCCCCTGGTTCTAGACCTTCGGTTTCCTCCCACACTCCAAAGACATGCAGGTATATAGGTAAATTGGCTTGGTATAAATGTAAATTGTCCCTAGTGTGTGTAGGAAAGTATTAATGTGCAGGGATCGCTGGTCAGTGTGGACTCAGTGGGCCGAAGGGCCTGTTTCCATGCTATCTCTAAACTAAACTAATGATAAATTTACAATTAGCAAGAGATCAGTTACATGTGTCTGTATTTACAATCTCTACCTGTCTTGCACACTGTCGCAGCCAGTCCTTCATTGTTTCCTCCTTCAGCATGCAGCCAATGAACACAACAAAACTGCCCAGAGGTTTCCTGTTCAGCCTCCCATCACCTTGCAGAGGAGGTGGAGAAGGGCCATCTTCCAAGGGATGCGCAGTGAATATATTGGTCTGGATGTTGTGGCAAATTTCAAATCTTTTCTCGGAATCTAAAAAAACGCAAGTGAAGAACAAGACATAGATTTGCAAGATACAATAAAATTATGCTCCATTGAGAACATGATATTGTTGAGGCGGTCAGACTGATTTGTTGAGGCACCAGACTGATTCCTGGGATGTCAGGACTGTCTTATGAAGAAAGACTGGATAGACTTGGTTTATACTCTCTAGAATTTAGGAGATTGAGAGGGGATCTTATAGAAACTTACAAAATTCTTAAGGGGTTGGACAGGCTAGATGCAGGAAGATTGTTCCCGATGTTGGGGAAGTCCAGGACAAGGGGTCGCAGCTTAAGGATAAGGGGGAAATCCTTTAAAACCGAGATGAGGAGAACTTTTTTCACACAGAGAGTGGTGAATCTCTGGAACTCTCTGCCACAGAGGGTAGTTGAGGCCAGTTCATTGGCTATATTTAAGAGGGAGTTAGATGTGGCCCTTGTGGCCAAGGGGATGAGAGGGTATGGAGAGAAGGCAGGTACGGGATACTGAGTTGGATGATCAGCCATGATCATATTAAATGGCGGTGCAGGCCCGAAGGGCCGAATGGCCTACTCCTGCACCTAATTTCTATGTTTCTATGTTTCTATGTCAGGAAACATAATCAGACAGAAAAGTTTTTTTAGTAATAGGTTACTTATTTGTCATATTTTTTGTTTGCTGGATCAATGCAGCACGGGCATCTCCAAATGCAACTCAGGAATAAGGTGCAAGGGTGTGATCAAGGACCACATGAATGGCTGTAATCAATGTTGGCCTCATCAGCAACAACGATGAGCTGGCCTACAGGGAGGAGGTCCAGCACTTAGCAGCATGGTCCGCTAACAACAACCTGGCCCTTAATTCCAAGAAGACCAAGGAGCTCATTGTAGACTTCAGGAAGTCCAGAGGCGGCACGCACACCCCCATCCACATTAACGGGACGGAGGTGGAACATGTTTCTAGCTTCAGGTTCCTGGGAGTCAACATCTCCGATGACCTCTCTTGGACCCACAATACCTCTACTCTGATCAAGAAGGCTCATCAGCGTCTCTTCTTCCTGAGGAGACTGAAGAAGGTCCATCTGTCTCCTCAGATCCTGGTGAACTTCTACCGCTGCACCATCGAGAGCATCCTTACCAACTGCATCACAGCATGGTATGGCAACTGTTCTGTCTCCGACCGGAAGGCATTGCAGAGGGTGGTGAAAATTGCCCAACGCATCACCGGTTCCTCGCTCCCCTCCATTGAGTCTGTCCAAAGCAAGCGCTGTCTGCGGAGGGCGCTCAGCATCGCCAAGGACTGCTCTCACCCCAACCATGGACTGTTTACCCTCCTACCATCCTGGAGACGCTACAGGTCTCTCCGTTGCCGAACCAGCAGGTCGAGGAACAGCTTCTTTCCAGCGGCTGTCACTCTACTCAACAACGTACCTCGGTGACTGCCAATCACCACCCCCCCACCCCGGACACTTATTATTATTTATTCAAATCGTTTGCTATGTCGCTCTTCCAGGGAGATGCTAAATGCATTTCGTTGTCTCTGTACTGTACACTGACAATGACAATGACAATTAAAATTGAATCTGAATCTGAATTCTTGTTTCTGGTGAATTTAACATTTGCAGAAATCCATCATTTGGTCATCTCCAAATTAAGTTATTGTAAATTAAGCAAAGATGTATGTGGATTCCTAAATATGGAGCTCTTTTTCCACAGGATATGTGTGTACCAGGCAAGGCAAGCATTTACTGTCCGTCCCTAACCCCCATTTCTAAAGGTCTTTTTAGATAGAAGCTAAATTTCAATGACAATGCTGTTGGTCAGGAATTGCAATTGATCAGTGCTGGTAAATATTGGACATTTTCTTTCCAGAAGTAAATTAATGTATCAGATGAATTTTTATGATATCCAAAAGTTTCAACGTAATTTTGGATACTTTCAGACATAATTATTGTCTCTCCCTTGTTGGAATCCAAATGTACATATAAGCCTCTGTTCACTAGTTTGGGTATTAAATAAACTAATGTACACTTTCTCCTACTGAAACACTACTTTAGCTTCAGTCTAGGGAGGTCACATGTGGAATTTCAGAATCACTGTCTGAATCACTTAGGGGTATATACGTAAAATTACACATAAGATTTCTGCTGCCTGTTCAATCAAGGCCACTATACCAGCTGGTACATTGGAATGCGAACACATAGAAGTGCCCCTTCAATTTACACGCATTCCTGACTTAGAAACATATCACTGTTGCTGGGTCTACATCTTGAAACTTACTCACCAACAGGATTATAAGAGTGCTTCTACCAAACGTGATGCACTAACCACCTTCACTGGGTGAACGGAGAATAGTAACAATTAACAGCCTTAACAACCATTCCAAACCTCATAAATACATTGAAAAATAAAAGCAGACCAGAATATCTTTAGATGAGAAATAAATGTTGCACAACAATGGGCTTCACTAATTATCACTTTTTATTTTATTTTCATTTTGAAGATATCATATTTGCATATGCATCTACTGGCAAGGTGTATCAGCAAGCACATTTCTGTTGAATTGCCATACCTAATGCTTTTAGCCTTACAGAAAACGAATGCTTAGTAATGGGTTGACAGTGAGTAGTTATGAAGAGATACTGGAGAAGCTAGGTCTGTTGTCACTGGAGCAAAGGTAGTTAAAAGAGAACATGAATGAGCCATATAAAATTACGAGCGGTACTGATAAGGTATCATATCAGAGGATGATAATATTAGAGGACAGGTTTGTGCTAATAATGAAGAGATTTAGAGGGGACAGAAAAGGAACCCTCTTCAGCCAGAGGGTGGTGACTCCCTGGTATGCAGTGATTGAAACTGGGCCATTGACACCATTTAGGAGTCGAGATGAGTACTTGAATCATCGAGCCATGGATGAAGAGAAAGGCAGTATGTCCACTGGTTGTGGCACGCATGAGTTGGGCTCAATGACAATAGGTGCAGGAGTAGGCCATTTGAGCCAGCACCGCCATTCAATGTGATCATGGCTGATCATCCAGTCAGTACCCCGTTCCTGTGATGGCCTGTTTCCATGCTGTATGATCCTATGAATAAAAGTGTTCAAGTAGTCCCTGCAATTAGACCACCTTACCTAGAAGAATCAACATTTTACACAAGTGAGCAATGGAAATAAAGTTCAGGAAATGGCATACCTGAAAATTTCAGTTGAGCTCGAATATGATAAGTATTTCCACAGAATGGACTTGATTTCAATGTATTTCTCAGTGCTAGGGAGACAGAAAAAGACAGATCGTGGTTACTAAGGAATAATACCAAAATCATGTTTTGGTCTTAAGTTTTTACATAACGGCAGTCTGCCAGGTTTTGGCTGGGCTCTTTTCCTGAGAACTATTCAGAACTTCAACTGCTTGTAAGTCAGAAATGAACACGGACAGTAGATGGGAAAGGATCAGAAACAGTTGTGATGGGAGAGTGAGCAGGCTCCAAGCGGGCTCATTCCCTCACTTAATGTCCCATTTAGAATTGGCAGAAGATGCCAACAGACACATAGCAGTCAGCATCCCCACCTATCCTGCTGGTATCCTTTGAGCTTATGCGTATGTATGGGCTGTCCGTAAGCTAGGAGTTTGTAACTGGGGAGAATCAGTTGCAGTTTCAAGATTTAAATAAGAAGCGGCCCTTTACAAGTTATGCTGTCTCTTTTTGATCATATGAAAACTCTCAACGATTGGTTGCTCCATCCTTAATCAGCTAACCGCAGAAAACGTTTGATGGCAGATGTTTTGCTGCTGATGAAAATAGCAAAAGCTAAAGCTGATAAATTGACTCTCAAACCAATGCATCAGAAATCCACAAGATCTTACAACTGTCTAACCTACAGAAAGCTGAAGGGGAGGAATCATTAAGGAATCTCAGTAGCAGGTTTATCTTGGATTCAGAAATCTCACGAACAAGAAAAACATGGACTTCAAACAAAACTGGAAATCTAAAACAAAAAAATACGCAGCAAGTCGGCATCATCCATGGTGAAAGAAACAATCAACCCTTTGGGTGTGCGACACTGGTGAGTTTTTTCCATATTTTCTATCTTTGCTTTGGAGTTAGCCAACTATTCATAAAAGACTAACACTTGGGGAACCAGGAGAGAATATTTAAGGAGATAGCTCCAGAGCGTGGGATCTTTTACAGATAAAAATCAGTTGATGTGACTCCTTCCTGAATCAAGGTGGCTGTAGCTCATGTAGAATGATTCTTGCCTTACAATGGCAAATGAATCAGGTGCAGGGAATTATTTCCGGTGGGCGGCGCGGCTCTGGCCAGCAGCGGCCTCTGCAGTCTGTCCGCGTTTTATTATTTTTCTGTCTGTGTTTTAATGTAGTTTTTGTTATTTTTTGTTGGGGTGTGTGTGTGGGGGGTGTGGGAGGGGGGGGGGAAACTTTTTAAATCTCTCCCTGCACTGGAGACCCGACCTTTCTCGTCGGGTTTCCGTTGTCGTTGGGGCCGCAACGAGGAGCGGCCTACAACAGGAAGAAGCCGGGGACTCTGGTGCTACAACTCACCGTCGCCGTCGCGGGGCTGGCCGAGTCCGGAGCGGGTGGAGCGGTGGAGGAGCGCTGCTGCTGCTGCTGCTGCGGCCCGACCGGAGAGTCGGAGGCTCCAACGACAGGTCTGTGGACGGCGGCACCGGGAGCCCGCGGCTCCCTGGAGGGAGACCGCTTTTCAGGGCTCTCGCAACGGCGACTTCCCCTGCCCGAGTTGCGGGGTTGAAGAGCTCCTGGAGCGGGGCCTGACACCACTGCCCCGCGCGGCTTGGAATGGCCGCGGGACTCTACGAGCGCACGCCGGGGGCTCTTAACACCAAGACCCGGTGTGCGACCTCGCACCACCCGGCGTGGCTTTAATGGCCGCGGGACAATCGCCATCGCCAGCCGGGGGCTTTGACTCTGACTCTGACATCGGGGGGGGGAGAGTGCAGTGGAGAAATAAGTTTATTTGGCCTTCCATCACAGCAATGTGATGGATGTTTATGTAAATTATGTTGTGTCTTGGGTCTATGTGTTTGTATGTATGGCTGCAGAAACGGCATTTCGTTTGGACCTCAAGGGGTCCAAATGACAATAAATGTATCTTATCTTATCTTATCTTTCCTAAGAATCAGTTGTTTGGGAAATCAAGGAAAGGCCAAAAGGAAGATATTTTTGAATCTGTGTCTTCTTCAGATCAGCAACAAAAGCCATCTATTGTAAGACATTTATGAAGACCAATAATAAAGGATAACATCATCAAACGTTCTGAGATTTTTCAGCTCATACGTTAATCTCTTTTCAACTGACAATAATGCTCTTAATCTTATGTCTATTCATCAAGCTCATGGTGCATATAATGCTTGATTGAAGTCTATAAATTATATTCCTTAATCCATTCATGTATTTACTCAGTAAAGTTACTGTTGTAAAACTAAACAATAACGGGATTGGCCTCAACAGCCCTCTGTGGCAATGAGTTCCACAGAATAAACACCCTCTGACTAAAGAAATTCCTCCTCACCTCCTTTCTAAAAGAGCACCCTTTAATTCTGAGGGTCCTAGACTCTCCCACCAATGGAAACATTCTTTCCACATCCACTCTATCTATGCCTTTCATTATTCTGTAAGTTTCAATGAGGTCCCTCTTCAACCTTCTAAACTCCAGCGAGTTGATAGGGAGGACAGAAATATGTTTTTCAGTTAGTCCCAAAGTCCTGTTATGTTAGCCATATTAATGCATTGTCATACAAGTATACACATCTTCCAGGCATGAAAGCAAACTCTTCTTCATACCGTTAAAACTTTGAACTGCTTCATGGGAATTACATTTATAGTTTGACTCAACTACCTACTAAGTTCCTTATTTTCATTTTATGAATTTATTTCCATCTATAGACTTCTTAATGTATACAGCTCAAGTTTGGTAAAACAAAAGAAAGGCAATTTACACCTCACTGCAAAAGCTTAAATGTACCTTTACACTTTGTCACAAATCGTGCTTTATCAAGTGAACAGCTGAACCGAATGCAGATCTGAGTCATTTGTGGGAAAATTGGTCCCGATCTGAATTTGCCATTCCACCTAGGAGAAACACAAAGCTAAAGAATACATTTCTTTCCAAAATGTTCATGAAACTTTGCGAGATAAAGCTTTCTCCATATTAACATTGCATACAAAACGCATTAGAGTTTAGGAAAATATATTTCATTACAAGCTACTACTATATTTTGTCTTCTCATCCAAGTTATTTTATTTATTTTGTGAAAATCCCCACAGCTTTATCACTTGTTTACCCCTCTGTCTTTGCAACAGCAGCACAAAAATCATGTTGTGCACTGGATAGTCTTACCAGCCAGGGAACATCAAATAACGTGTTCTCAACATAAACGGTTCTGAGAAACTGCTTCCTGACAGAATCATTTCAATATCAGCATTCCTAAATTTTGTAGGGAAAAAAGGTAAAAAAGAATTTTGCAAGGAGGTAGCAATATTGGTTTGTTACGCATGATGAAAAATTCATGTACTTCTTTTTTTAGTTCTCATAGGATGCAAAGCATCCTAACCACATGCAATCAATGCCTGTTTCCGTTATTTAAATAAGAAACTAAAATATTTCATGTACTCTCTTATTCTTCCTTCAGACTCAATTTTATAGATCTTTTATATAAAATAACTGATAATATTCTTCAAATAAACCAAAGACATTAGAGATAATTCCAAATTAATCACCAATACAGATGGTTAGCTAGTTTTCTGTTTGATGTTAACTGTAGATTTATTGAAGCTCTTCGTATTTATTACAATTCACTGGGAGTATATTTTAAATGATGTTGGAATTAGAGAAATTAATCTGGAATTCAGTACCTTGTCACTGCCCCCTTTTCTGCTAGAATGAATGCAGTCCTGGGGTTTGCTACACGAATCAACTTCTGCAGATGTACCAGAAGTGGATGTCTTTGCTCAGAGGTCAAGCTTGTGAGAACAACATTACTGACAACACCTGCAAAAACAAAATTACAAGAAATTGGTACAAAACTTTAAATGAAAATGAATGTCTTATTCTTTCCATATTGTCCTTCGGTTTCAAAAGTCTCAATCACCATATCTCAAATTTCTACTTCTTTGGACCACTGATAATTAAATTTCAGAGACTCAAGAAACTGTGGATGAAAACATTTTGAGCAAAACACAAAGTGCAGGAGGAACTCAGCAGCATCCGTGGCGGGAATTCTAGATTACATTTTGGTTCGGGACTCTACTTCAGGCTAGAGTGGGCGGACAGTAAAACTTTGCTTTCCTTCATCCCACCAGCTCCATCCAGAGGTAACCATGTTTATTTGTTGACAACATCTTCATAAAAGCAGTCCTGGGCCTAGAACATTGTCTGGAAAGATGATAACCTCACCACATTTACAAGCCACATGAAGAATTAGAACTCACGATGTTATAGGTTGAGCAATGGGAAAGGGAGTAACTGGAATAACTCTCAAAGACAGCGTGGACTTCGGCTGTTTTGTAATTTTAAACGTTTCTCTGATTAGTTCTTAAGTAAAGGCAAGAAGGAACTATAATACTGGATCAAAATTGGGCAACTTCTGTTGCAAAAAGCATACATGGACGGGCACTATCAAGCACAAAACAAAATTCAGCTATAAAGCCTAACTAACGAATGGTCACTCAGATGGCTGAGAACAGTTCCCTGTGAAATCTGGTTTCAACCATGTAGTCAGGTATGACTTCATGCAATGTTCATAACAAGCATCAGCTCTGAATATATATATATATATATATATATATATATATATATATATATTAAAAAAAACAAAGCTACCAAGTTTATCAAAATATACAATTTCAAAATGTAAATTAGATTGTTAGAATCAACATACACTAACAATATCTTGACACAATCCTAAAACTTATCAGCTACATCTGCAAAATATGCCACAGGATAACATGATAACAAAAAGGAAAATATCTTCAACAATATATTATTTACTTCAATTCTAAATACCTTGAGAGCATTGATCCAAAAGCTTAGGGAAAAGTAACCTGAAAATACAAAAATATTATTAAAAACAATTAATATTAGTAAAATATGTACATGACCTACTAATGAACTGTCTCAAAACTTAACCTGGAAATTTGCTAAAACACATGGTTACCTTTCTATACCTATACCTTTCCCAGAATTGAAGGCTGTTTCGATCAAGCTTAAACTAGTTACTGCTATCACAATCATGCTTCATGTAGAACAAGAAATCGTCACCCATTCCATTTCATCAGAAATGCTGTCAGTCACACCCAGTTACTCCAGCATTTTGTGTCTATCTCCTCTCCCCTTCCATCTTTATTCCTTCCTCTAGCTTCATTATATACACTTCATCTATTCTTACCTCACATCTTTTGTCTTTGCATCTCTGGTTTTTGTCCAACTATCTGCCTATCAAAACCCCACATCTCCACACCACCTATCAACCGCCAGGCTTTGTCCTGCCCTTCTCTCTTCCAGATTTCTCACCCCCCCCCCCCCCACAATTAGTCTGAAGATGGGTCCCAACCTGAAACGTCACCCAGTTATGTTCGCCAGAGATGTTGCCTGACCTGCTGAGTTACTCCAGCAGTTCATGTCTTTACTTTTCTTTTTGTATCCCAGCATCTGTAGTTCTTTGTTTCTTAACCTTTCCAAGGTCCTGTCTAATGCCAAGAAAATTAGACGTCCCAGTTTAGGACTAACTTGTGGACCAACTCTATCTTTTTCCATAACTATCTTGAAGCTAAGAGAATTATGGTCACTGATCCCATAGTAGTTCCACACAGGAACATCTCACATAGGAGTGCAAGATCAGCTTAAAGCGGAAACCAGGGGCCCGAAAGAAAAATATATTTAAATTGGTCAGAGGGAAAATATGACCAATATTGAATAAAAAATATTACTGAAGATAAATATGACAAATATTTAAATAATGATTTCCTAATTCTTAATAAATTACCATTTGATTGATTGCAAAACTATATAGGTATAGATCCCGCATATCCTCAGAATCCCGCAGCTCCGCTCTTGCTTCCCCTCCCCCATTCGTAACAAGGACAGTCCCCCTTGTCCTCACCTTTCACCATATCAGCCATCGCATACAGCATATAATCCTCCAACATTTTCACCACCTCCAACGGGATCCCACTTGTGGCCACATCTTCCCATCTCCACCTCTTTCTGCTTTCCACAGAGACCGTTCTCCACAACTCCCTGATCATATGAACATCTCCGCTCAGTCCGCTTAAACCCACGCGATCTCCCGGTTGCTCAACACTTTAACTCCCCCTCCCACTCCCACACTGACCTTTCTCTTCTGGGCCTCCTCCATTGTCAGAGTGAGGCCCAGTGGGAATTGGTGGAACAGCACCTCATATTTTGCTTGGGCAGCTCACACCCCAGCGGTATGAACATTGACTTCTCTATTTTCAAATAGCCCTTGCTTTCCTTCTCTCTCCATTCCCTCCCCCTTCCCAGTTCTCCCACCAGTCTTACTGTCTCCGACTACATTCTATCCCTGTCCCGCCCACTCCTGACATCAGCCTGAAGAAGGGTCTCGACTCGAAACGCCACCCAATCCTTCTCTCCAGAGATGCTGCCTGTCCCGCTGAGTTATTCCAGCATTTGGTGTCTACCTTCGATTTAAACCAGCATCTGCAGTTCTTTCCTACACATACATAAGTATAGAGATCTCTATCGCTAATTATGGGATTAAGGACAGCATTAGATAAAATGAAAGCATATAATGTTACCAAAAAAGAGGAGCGTCAGAAAATCTGGAGATTTATGGATACTAAGTATTCAATAAGAGCAACAGAATGGAAAACACCGGAGGATTACCGATGATATCACCTAATGGACATGTAGAGTTGAGCGGCCTACAACAATCTGAGAAGGGCAACAAATACCAGAGGTTCTCTTTGAAATAGTTATAAATCATTTAACAGTTCTAATGGTACCTGTGTTCCATAGTTGAGCACAGTGGATCAATACAGGTGGTGACAGCACCGATGACAAATGCAGATTGAACCTCAGGGTCTGGATGCATCTGGATAGCTTGCACAACATCAATAACATCTGTGTATCTGCAAAATTTATTGTATGCACATGAATTTAAAACTATTTTTCCAGCACATCGCTGCATCATATGCTCCATCTTGTGAAGTCAGTTGCCATTTATTCAGGATATTACCTGTTATGCTACTTATAGTTGTCTAATAATAACTTTAAACTGCATATGGGCTCAGTTGAGCATGTAATTGAGTGAGCTACAATTCTGCTTTGGGGTTCTTTAGCTTATCAATTACCGATGATCTACTATTACACATAAATGATGGATATTGGTTATCAATATCTCAAGACAAAAAATCTCCGTACACATACAGATGAAATATCATGGTCTTATAAGAGAAAGAATGACAAACAACAGCATGAAAAATCCACATTCACATTCCTACATTGCCCCACCACAACCCACCCTAAAACATTACAAAAACAGAGTGCTGGAAGAATTCAGAAGATAGGAGATGGTGGGTGAAATGTGTGTGCATCAAGGTTGGGGACGAGTAACAACCAGGAGACAAAGATACATTGTGGTTAGGTGGATATCACTTGAAATTGAAGAATTTAACGTTTATATAGTTGGTTTCCCATCATCCTTGTCACCCACTCTTTTCCCCTGCTTCATATGCACATCTCCCACCCTTTCCATCTCGGAGTCCCCCATTTATCGCTCCTCTTTCCCATCCCCCTCTCCCTTTCCAATCATAGCTCTCCCCGAAGATTAACATTTCACATCTCTTTTTTCCTTAACCACCATCCTTTAGTCTCCTTTTCACTTCGAGCCTTTGTCACAATCTCCACCCATCTGCCAATGACCACATCTCACCTGTATCCGTCTATCACATCCTGGGCTTTGCTCCTCCCCATATCTCTCTTTTTCCAACTTTCTCCACTCACTGCATCATTCTGAAGGGTTTTGACCTGAAATGTCATCAGTCCATTCCATTCTCAGATATTGCCTCTCTAAGTTCTACCAGCACTTTGTTCGTTGCTCAAGTTTACAGCATCTGCAATCTCATACAACCCCACCCTAAAACATGCTGACAGTCGAACATGCTTGCATTCTCGTTACCATGATTTAGACTCACCCTGGTGTGACGATCAGTAATCTCACTTTCCTTCGTGAGTATACAGATTGGCGAACTGTTCTATTTCTCTGTGCTTCGAGAACACTTGATAGAAAATGGTGGATTTGACCATAATTGAATGGCTCACAGTTATCGAGCATCTGCCGGTAAACTGACCATCTATAATTTAAAAAAAACAATAATTAGCTGTGAGGGAAATAAATGTAATTGTTCTAATTCAGAGATGTCAGATAGTTAAAGTTAATTCGCTTTAAAAAAAAAATACTGAATAGACAAACATTTTAAGTTATAAAATACTTCAAACAAATTTTATCTGATAACATAACAACACATTTCACTTTTATGCCATGTGGTTTGAAACATGATTCATTGCTCAACTAATATAACCAGAAAGACAACGAGAACACAAATGAAATAGAACAGACCATCACCAAATTGAAATTTCAATTATTTTTATCTCCACAGGCACTAGCCGACCTGATGAGAATTCCTGGCATTTTCTATTTATATTTTGGATATCCGCTATCTTTTTTTTGCTTAATGATCATTACATAAATAATTTAATCGGGAGTGTTGGGCAACCAAATATATTTGTTTTACTTTGGATTTTTTACAGCACTACCATTTTCTGCACAATAAAGTAACCTTCCTTATTGGTGTGAAGCTCCACTTTAGCAAATATTAAAAAAAGACACAGAGTAAAGTTTGCAACCTTTCGAGTCGAGGGCCTTCTTCAGCCTGAAGAAGGGCCCTGACCCGAAACGTTACCTATCCATATTCTGCAGATTAGCTGGCTGACCCGATGACTTAATCCAAAACTTTGTGTATTATTTATGAACAGGCCCTTCATACGTGAGGCCAAGACTATCTCTTAACTGCCTGCACATAATCTATATCCCTGCGTATCCATATGCCTACCCAGGTCTCTTAAACGCCACTATCGTATTTCCTTCAACCACAACCCTGGGTAGCATGATCCAGGCATTCACCTCCTTCTGTGTAAAAAACTTGTCCTGTACATCTCCTTTAAACTTTGCCCCTCAAACCATAAAGCAGTGCACTCTAGTATTTGATTTTTTCCACCTTGGGAAAAAGATTATGCCTCTATCTATGCTTCTCATAATTTTATATATCTCTCTGTTCTTCCACAACCTCCAGCATTCTTGAGAAAACAATCCAGGTCTGTCCAACCTTTCCCTGTAAGTAATATCCTCCATTCCAGTCAACTTTATGGTTAAACCTTCTCTGCGCCCTTTCCAAAGCCTCCACGTCCTTCCTGTAATGAAACGACCAGAACTGCATGCAATACTTCAAATGCGGCCTAACCAAAGTCCTATAAAGCTGCCTAATCCACTGTTACTCCAGCATTTTGTGTCTTTTATTTTGTAAACCAGCATCTGCAGCTCCTTGTGTCGATATTAAATATTAATTCACTAGTTTTAGTGTAATACGTGAAATGAAGGTAAAAATTGTGCGTACCCCGATGATTATTGCCGCAGAGCAGTGCCTGAGGAAGGCTTATGACCATGAAACTTTCTCATGTGCATTTTTGTTAAAAAAGATTATGAAAAGTAGTTTAAATCGTAAACTTAAAAAAATTGCAACTAATCATTTAATTTGCTGACCTTCCATGCTCTTGAGTCAGATTAACAATGTAGGTACACAGTTCTTCTTTGTAACTGCCAGGTAGACCCGCAACAATAGTGATCACCATCTGCAACAAATGCAGAAGAAATAAATACATTTATGTGAAACAGGTTGAACAAATATTGTTTAATTGGAAAATAAAATATTAGTTTAAAGTAAATGAAACAAGATACAGCATTTCGGGTAACGGAAATATGCCTTTTGGAAATTCACAAATTACCACCAAATGAAAGGCCCAGATGATGGAAATCTTCCAATTACTCAGGTAAACCCAGTTCCAACAACACCTCAAAATGTTCAAAACAATTTTCAAAACATGGCTGCAGGGTGCACCATCCAAAAAACATACTGCAGTTAGCTGCCTTGAGCACTCCAACAAAATCTCCCTTATCTGTAACCCCATCATCAACTCTATGGCAACTCCCCAAATTTGTGAATAATCCTAATTTGGAAATATATCTGCATGCTTTCAAAGTGCTGATTCTAAGGTCTGGAACTCCTTACCCAACAATACTTTAAGAAAGGAAGCAGGGATAAGCCAGGTAACTACAGGCATCAGTGGTAAGACGTTTTAGAGAAAATTCCAAGAGCTAGGATTTATGTTCATTTAGAATAACTAGGAATGATCAGGATAGTCAACATTCCTCACTAAGTGTTTTGCGGAGATAACAAGAGAGATTGATGGTTAATGTTGTCGATATGCCTGTCATAAGGCATTCAATGAGATAGATTGGCTATTTCAGAAGGTTAAGAAGACACATGGGATCCAAGCCAAGTTGGCTAATTGGATCCAAAATCTGCCATCCACCGGGTGGCGCCGTCAGCCTCGCCAATGGTCTGTCTGTCTTTTTTTGTTATTTTTAGTATGTTTTAAAAGTTTGTGTTAATTTTCTCTGGTTTGTATTATGTGGGGGGTGGGGAGGGGTGTCGGGGGAAACTTTTTTCCAATTTCTTACCTTGCACGAGATGCGATTGTTTTCTGGATTGTATCTCTGGTCGCTCTGCGGCCTAACATCATGGAGCTGGCAGCCTTGCTCGAGACTGATTTTGAGTCCCACTGCGGGACCGTGGACTTACCATCGGAGCCTGCGATCCCTTGCAACATCAATGCAACATCCCTTTCAACATCAATGAGCTTGCAGCCTCGGGTAGAGACTGATGTCGGGAAGCTCCAAAGTTGCAGGAGGTTCGACTAGCCCCGACCCGGGGTCCGTTCGCCCGGCGCGGGGAGCTGAGATCTCCCCGATACAGGAGCTTGATCTCCCCGATACGGAGGGCTCGACCGCCAGCTACGGGAGCCAAAATCGGCCCGTCAACAGAAGGCTCGAGGCCCCCGACCGCGGGAGGACAAAGAAGGGAAGAGATTGAATTTTTTTTTTCACCTTCCATCACAGTGAGGAATGTGGATGAGTCACTCTGGTGGATGTTTATGTAAAAAGTATTTTGTGTGTTTTGTTGCTTTTTATTGACTGTATGATTATGAAAATTGAACAAAATAATCGAAGTGCCTGCTCACCAGTGTCCTGTAGATAATTGTGTGGAATAAGAAACATTTATGATTATAAATGCTCTTGCCTCTCTGATGCATTGATATTGTTTCTCTACAGTGCAGAAACAGGCTCTTCGGCCTTCCATGTTCATGCTTAATTTTTTTTTTGCCATTTTCTGTATTAGTTACTTACTCACAATAGGACAACAACCTTATGTGCGAAAGACTTCTGACAGACATCCACTATAAACCCACTGACTCCCATGACTATCTGGGCTACACTTCTTCCCACCCTGCTTCCTGTAAGGACTCCATCCCCTACTCCCAATTCCTCCATCTACGCCGCATCTGCTCCACAGATGAGACGTTCCACACCAGGACATCTGAAATGCCCTCATTATTCAGGGAACGGGGGTTCCCCTCCTCCACCATAGATGAGGCTCGCACCAGGGTCTCTTCCATACCCCGCAACACTGCTCTCTCCCCATCCCCCCACTCGCAACAAGGGCAGAATCCCCCTAGTCCTCACCTTTCACCCCACCAGCCTTCACATACAAAAAGTAATCCTCCGTCAGTTTCGCCACCTCCAATGTGACCCCACCACTCGCCACATCTTCCCATCTCCCCCCATATCTGCCTTCCGCAAAGACCACTCTCTCCATAACTCCCTTGTCATTTCTTCCCTTCCCTCTTGTACCACCTCCTCCCCGGGCACTTTCCCTTGTAACCGCAAGAGATGCAACACTTGTCCCTTTACCTCCCCCCTTGACTCCGTTCAAGGGCCCAAGCAGTCGTTCCAGGTGCGACAGAGGTTTACCTGCGTCTCCTCCAACCTCATATATTGCATCCGCTGCTCTAGATGTCAGCAGATCTATATCGGTGAGACCAAGCAGAGGTTGGGCGATCGTTTCGCCGAACACCTCCGCTCGGTCCGCAATAACCAAGCTGACCTCCCGGTGGCTCAGCACTTCACCTCCCCCTCCCACTCCGTCCTCTCTGTCCTGGGAAATTGGAGGAACAGCACCTCATATTCCGCTTGGGGAGTCTGCATCCTGGGGGCATGAACATCGAATTCTCCCAATTTTGTTAGTCCTTGCTATCTCCTCCCCTTCCTCAGTCCCCCTGCTGTCTCCTCCCATCCCCCAGCCTTCGGGCTCCTCCTCCTTTTTCGTTTCTTGGCCCCGCCCCTCCCCCCACCCCCGATCAGTCTGAAGAAGGGTTTCGGCCCGAAACGTTGCCTATTTCCTTCGCTCCATAGATGCTGCTGCACCCGCTGAGTTTCTCCAGCTTTTTTGTGTACCTTTGATTTTCCAGCATCTGCAGTTCCTTCTTAAAAACCTTATGTGCATTGCTGTTTGTGTCTGTCAAAATGCCTCTTAAATTTAGAAATTATCTCCACTCCAACACCTCCTCTGGCATTGTATTCCCGATGTAAATCACTCTCTAACATATTGTAACATCCCAATTTGTATATTCAATTCCCTGACTGATGCAGACCAGTGGGCCAAAAGCTTTTAAGTCAATAAGGTGGTGAAGAAGATATATAGCATGCCAACCTTCACAGATCAGGGCATAGCACTAAAGATGAAACATTCTATTGTAACTGTACAAAGTATTGGTTTAGCTGCATGGAATGTTGTGTGAATTTCTGATCGCCAAACTATTGCACTGGAGAGAATTCAAAGGTTATTCACCAGGATGTTGCTAGAATCAAAGACTTTAGATATGGAGAGTGACTGGATAGGCTGGGCTTCTTTTTCCTGGAGCAAAGAAGGCTGAAGGGACCAATTGAAGTACATAAGATTATGAGAGTCATAAATAAAATAGGTAGTCAAAATCTTTTTTTCTCCATGGCAAGGATATCAAACAAAGGATGACATAGGTTAATGTGAGAGTTAGGAGTTTTAAAGGAGGGTTCAGTTTTTTTTACAAAGTGTAGGCTACATTTGCAATAGAGATAATTGCCATGTTTAAGAGGCATTTTGACAGACACTTAAATATTAAGGCACAGAAGAATGTTATCCTAATGCTAGTAAAATGGATTAAAATGGCAAAAAACTCAACCTGAATTTGGTGGGCCAAAGAGCAAGTTTCTATGCTGTCGAAAACAGCATCAGAGAAGTAAGAGCATTTATAATAATACATTATTTTTGAATCCTTAGAATTGTGTGTATGTGTCAGTTGTACGTTTCTCACAGATATCTGGCAGAGGAGTCTGAAGTGCATAACCACTTACATGAACAAATTAATTAATTTTATCCCAGCCATAAATACAAAAAATAGACAATTCTTATAATATGAACAGGATACAGGTAGTGGCTGCAAAATATATCTAAAAGGTCATTGTGTGAAAAAAAGAAAGAGTTAACATTTTATTGTGATGATGAGTTCTGATGAAGGGTCGTTGGCCTGAAATGTTATCGATCTTTCTCCACAGAACCATGCTACATCCGCTGATTATTTGCACATCTGTTGGTCTGGTGATTTTCAAGGCATAATTATATTCATATTTTCCTGGCACTCAAATAATATCTTGACAGTAACATTCAATACATCTTTCAACATAAAAAATGAAATGCTGGAAATGTTCAGCGGGTCCATTAGAACCAGAAGCGAAATGCTTTACGTTACATGTTACTTTCTATTCTGAATTTTCAGTACAGCAATTTTTTTTCACTTTTGTATCTTTCAATCTACTGTGAAATATTAATATAAATATGTAGATGGATAGAAATAATTAAAGATGTAATAAAATATGGATTATTTCAATACTTTACGTGAGCACTGTACCTTTCCTGTCCTAACACAAAGTGAGTATAAGCATTCATAGTCAATCATAGAACAAGGAAACAGGTCCTCCGGCCCATGCTGACCAAGATGCCCCATCTACACAAGTTCCACCTGCCAGCATTTGACCTATCTATATAATTAAAAGTCTCATCTTGACCACTTCCTGTTTGCACTGCATATTGGTTTTAGAAAAAACGTTACCACTTACGGCTGTGATTTTTGACTATCTTAGAGTCCCCTTCTGCTGTGCAGGACAAGAGGATTTTTCCCATCGTTTAAAAATTTAGTGTTTAAAAAATGCCGAGATTCTTTCTCCTGTCAATCACCGCCATGAAGGCCAGGCCCCTTCTGGTGGGAGGGGGTGGAGGGACTATAAAACCCAGAAGTGTGGGCGTGGCTCAGTCACTGCAAGATGGGGTAGAGAGAGGTCACCTTGGTGGCCTTGCACCCTGCTTGAAATGGTAGGAAACTTCATTTGAATTTGGTGGCCTGCACTCTGCTTGAAATAGAATTTCAAGGAATAGCCGTGAGTCAACTGCCAGCCCACCAGCCGTGAATGAGTGAGCTGCCAGCACACCAGGCTTGAGTGACTGAGCTGCCAGCCCAAGAATCCCTTCGGCCCACAACATCCATACTGCATATTGGAATTGGTGGAGAGGTGGAACATTGCGTTTAGGGGACCAGCCCTCCCGTATGAACATGGGACCCAACAGGCCCCACTTGGTCTAGTATCCCTCTAAACCTTTCCTATCTATGCATCTGTCCAATTGCCTTTGTTTCATGTCTTAACAATTCACAAACAATTTCCTGATAATAATGAAAAGCTAAGTAACATTTTAATTGTACTGAAGGACTAAAAAAGTGCTTCATTACCTTATTCTGATCATCACTCTCTGAAGAGAACGAACTTGGTTGCTGTAATAATATGGGTAGATCAGAACTTCTGACTGGCTCGTGGCTCATGCTACTCACGGCAAAATGTTGTACAAACCTGTAAACAAGGGATAAGACACATCTAGTTTCCAATGTTGGTCCAAAGTGTCGGGTAAAACTGAACCAAGATTATCTAGCTATTCCTTATACAATCATGACTGTACACCCAAATTCAGCTCTAACTTAATCTACAAGTTTGCAGATAACATAATTATGGTGTACCGAATCACGAATAATAATGGGATGGAAAACTGGCAGGAGATAAGGAACTGACGAATATGGTATCAGGAAAAAAAATCTCTCCCTCAATGTCAGGAAGGAAATAGTTATCAACTTCCATGCGCCCATCAGCATCAATGATTTTTAGTAAATTCCATTTTTGAAACTTTACTAACATTTAGCTCGGAACTTACAGAAAGAGTACGTGAATTTATTTGGAGTCTAATTAGTCTTAATTCAGTTTATTATTGTCATGTTATCAGGAACAGTGAAAAGCTTTGTTTGACTGTACCAACTGCATTAACGCGACAGCCAAGAAGGCACACCAATCCCTTTACTTCCTGAGGAGACAGAAAATTCAGCATGTCTCCAATAACTCTTACAAACTTCTACAGATGCACCATTGAAAGCATACTGATGGGTCACATCAGTCTGGTTTGGGAACATGTCTACCCAAGGTTGCAGGAAATTGCAGAGTTGTAGATGTAACCCAGTCCATCACTCAGACCAGACTTTCTACCATTGACTCCGTCTACACTTCACGCCTCCTCTGAAAAGCAGCCAATATACTCAACACGTCCCACTCAATCATTCCTTCGTCTTCCTGCTTGAAAGTGTGCAGGACCAGACTAGGGAGAAGCTTCTTCCCCATAGTTATTAGACTTCTTAACTGTCATTACATGAATTAGGGTATTGTCCAATTCACCTCTACTCCAATGTGGACATTGGATTTTGTCTATGGAACTGATGTGCGACAATGCTGAGAACTATATTCTACACTCTCTATCTTCCCCTTTGCTCTATCTTTTAAACGAGTTTGATCAGATTCTATTCATGTATGCTATATCTGATCTGTTTGGATAACATGCCAAACATAGCTTTTCACTGTACCTCGTGACAATAATAAACAAATTAACGTAAATCTTTATGGATTAGATTACAAATAAATTCACATACACTTTCCGTACGTTCCGAGTTAAATGCGAGTTAAGCTTCAAAAATGGAAGTAACTTTAGAAATATCACTCAAACGTTTGTGTACAATTACTATATTTGCATTGTACAGGTGCACAACCTTTTATCCGAAATTCCAAATAACGAAAAGCTCCAAATACCGGACATTTTTTCGGTCCTTGAAGAAAGGTCCTTGAAGACGTTCACCGAGGGCGGCCCGCAGAGGTGACAGTGGAACCTCCGGTCGGTCCTCGAAGAAAGGGGAACTAAATCCCCATTCATAAAAGAGAAGGTGAGGGTATATTGCGCGGGAGGGTTAATAATTGACAATCTGCTGCTGCCTGCCAGCTGAGTTAAAAGGTTCCCACGGTAGACTCACGATATACAATGTATCGTGAGTCTACCGTGGGAACGTTTTAACTCAGCGGGCAGGCAGCAGCAGATTGTCGCCCCCTTCAGTTTCACCCCACCTGCACCCCTCTGCTTCCCGGCCATTTTGTGTGACCCCTTCCCTCCCCTCTCCAGCTCCCCGCCCATTGCACCGGTGCGGGGGCTTTGCACTGTCTTCACGTCGGCGATGCCAGCAGGTCAGTGCCAGTCACCGGAGACGTCAGGACCAACAGGACACCGACCCCCAGGCCCACTGCAAGCACGGCGATCCCAGAGACCCACAGCCAGCAGCAACTCTAGCCCAGCCCCGTTCCAACTCCAGAGGAACCCGGGTTGCGGATGAGGGGGCGCAGCTCGGGCTGTGGGCGAACTGCCACGTCGCCGTAGCGGCCCATCAGGGAGCGGGTTCCTCTGGAGTTGGAGGGGGAGGGGGGTATTGTGCTGTTTGATCGCCCCCTGCTATCCCAGGGACAGGGAGACACAGCGGCTTTTGAGAATGGTGGGCAATCATTTCCAAAGTTCTGCCCACACAGTCAGTACACCTCTCCTACACTTGTCTCCCGCACTAAGATCATCTCGCAGAGAATGATCCCAGCCTAACCCTCCCTATTCTCTCCTATTCTGCAAGAAAAAACTACATTGAAGACTCAAACTCATGATCGAGTAACTGCCGGGATCGAGGCGCAAACTCGCGACCTTGCGGATATGAGCCGAGCACTCTACCACTGAGCCAGCCGTTAAAATTTACGCTAAAAATCTTCCATTCTGAAAGCGGAAAAATTCCGAATTACGAAAAGTGTCTGGTCCCAAGGCTTTCGGATAAAAGGTTGTGCACCTGTACTAGAAAAGGAGATAGATATATTTCTGGTTGTGCAGCAGTTTAAGAGTATGGGAAGATAGCAGGAATATAATTTTAAGTTAGATCATCAATATTAATCGGATTCAATTGTAAAGCAGACTTGCAAAATTAGAGCACAGTGCTCAAAATTAGAGCACATGGTATTGGAGGTAGGGTATTGACATGGATATAGAACTGGTTGGCATACAGGAAACAAAGAGTAGGAATTTATGGGACTTTTCAGAATGGCAGGCAGTGACAAGTGGGGTACCGCAAGGCTCGGTGCTGGGACCCCAGTTATTTACAATATATATCAACGATTTAGACGAGGGAATTAAATGTGGCATCTCCAAGTTTGCGGATGATACAAAGCTGCGTGGCAGTGTGAGCTGTGAGGAGGATGCTATGCAGCTGCAGGGTGACTTGGATAGGTTGATTGAGTGGGCAGATGCATGGCAGGAGCAGTATGATGTGGATGAATGTAAGGTTATCTACTCTGGTGCCAAGACCAGGAAGGCAGATTATTATCTGAATGATTATTTTAGTTGCAAGAAAAATATCATGGGCAGGGAATTTTGATCAAAGAAATTAAATTTAAGACCCAAGTAGAAAAAAAAAGGTTAATGATAAGATGAAAAGAGAAACATCACTGTTAGCAAAACTCAATAGTATACTTACACATCAAGTCCTAGTATATCAGCACTGAATTGTTTTAAACGGCTCCTTTCTTCATTTCTTGTTCTAGATTGGACTTCGAAAACCTTTTCTAAGTTGCAATGTCTGATAGTGAAGAAAGAACAACACCCTATTGAATGCAAGGGCTATACTGACAAAGTTGCAATTTACAATTGAAGTATAAAGACCAGAAATAATAGGACATTTAATGCCAATGTATCACATTAGTAAATTTAAACTATGCGTAAAACAAAATTATTACATTTTAGGCAAAGTCATTATGCCTAATCTTTTGCTGGTAACGTCATAAAGAACTGCCAACATCATCAAAGACCCACACCATCCTGGCCATACACTCATTTCACCCCTGCCATCGGGAAGAAGGTACAGGAGCCTGAAAACTGTAACGTCCAGGTTCTGGAACAGCTTCTTCCCTTCAGCCATCAGGTTATTAAATACGACAACAAATAAGCTCTGAACTACAACAAACTATTATTATTATTGCACTATATCTGTTTATTTATTGAGTATGTGTGTATGTGTATATATACACACTGAACTTTTTTCTCCCGTTATGTACTATGTTTACATATTCAGTTGTGCTGCATCAATCAAGAATTTCATTGTCCTATCTGGGACATTCTTGACTCTTGATTTTTTGCCACAGACAGCCAGCGTATATAGAGCTATCCAATAAATGTGAATGGGACCTTGATAAAGAGGGCCAATGGAGGAGAGCACTTTAAAAAAATATACATTTGACAATAGTTGGATTTAATAGTTTTAGGTAAGGATGTTTTTAAATACATTTACACTATATTTTATTTTTTATAATTAATATAATCCAATGCAGAGTGGTTCAGCACAGGATGCACTCAGCCCTTTCTCTGTAGTCTGTAAAGTTTTCTGTATCATATATTCATCCAATTCCCTCTTTGAGGAAGCACAAAACTTGCCTTCACTACACCTGAAGGAAAGGAATCCAGAGTCCAACTACATACTGTATAAATAAGTTTTATATTCCCATGTATTTGATACCTGTGGTCTCCATCCCTATTTCCCACATTTTCATGTTATTCATTGCCATGCACGCCAGAAATTGAAGGTTACTATTTTGTTGTTTCCAGATCAAAAATGTATATTTTACAGTGAAATTTTCAGAGATCAAGTTATTTATGTCCTGTGGTCTTAAAATCAAAGGCAAAGCATTAACTGCTGATAAACAGCAAAATATGTGATTGCATATGTTCAGGATTAAGACGTTCATTCTACAGGATAGCAATACAGTGTGGTTATTGTTTATTCAGCAGATCCCCCTTTGGCAATACAATCAAGACCAACTCATACAACCCAAGAGCACACATGCAACAATACTTACCAGTTCAATAAACAGTAAAGATTTACCTTTATCACAAACAGTTCCATGCAGCAATCCAAACAGCTGGCCTTGGCATCTCCACAAAGATTTCCTGAAATTGTCCTTGGGACAATTCATACTCCAGTCCTCTCTGCCGCAGCCATCGGCAAAGCAGAGAGAGCCGTGGGTGCAACTGTAATCGGGCAGTGGATTCTGAGGCCCAACCAGGTTGCTGAGATGGCCTTTTACACTGCAGCAGCAAAGGCCAATAAACTCTTCCAAATGTCCAGTATCAGAAATATTTTAAAACACTTTGAAAGAAACATTACCTTGCATTAAACGTTATTCCCTTATCATGTATCTGTGCAATGTAAATGGATCAACTGTAATCATGTATTGTCTTCCTGCTGACCGGTTAGCACTCAACAAAAGCTTTTCACTGTACCTCGGTACACGTGGCAATAAACTAAACTGAAAAGGTATAGAAATGTGAAAACACGCACCTTCAGATTCAGGGACGATTTCTTCCCAGCTGTTATATGGCAACTGAACCACCCTACCTCAACCAGGGAGCAGTGCTGAACAACTATCTACCTCATCGGGGACCCTTGGACTATCCTGGATCAGACTTTACTGCCTCTACCTTATTCCCTTATCATGTATATGTGTACAGTGAACGGCTCGATTGTAATCATGTATTGTCTTTCTGCTGAATGGATAGCACATAACAAAAACTATTCACTGTACCTCAGTAAACATGACAATAAACTAAATTAAACTAAAAATAATTAAAAATAAAATTGTCTTAAAAATGTTTAAATAATAAAAATTAAATTGAGCATAGAAGTTGGGAAGTCATGTTGCAGTTGTATGAGAAGTTGGTGAGGCCGCATTTAACGTATTGTGTTCTGTTCTGGGCACCATGTTATAGGAAAGATGTTGTCAAGATGGAAAGGTTACTGAAAACATTTATGAGGATGTCTGAGCTAAAGGGATAGGCTGAGTAGACGGGGACTCTATTCCTTGGTGCGCAGGAGGATGTCGGGTGATCTTATAGGTGCATAAAATCATGAGGAATAGATCTGGTAGATGCACAGAATTTCTTGCCCAGAGAAGGCGAATCAAGGACAAGTGGACATAGGGTAATGGGGAAAATATTTAATAGGAATCTGTTGGGAACCTTTTTCACACAAAGGGTGGTGGGGTATGGAGCAATCTGCCAGAGGAGGTAGTTGGGGCAGGGACTATCCCAACATTTAAGAAACAGTTAGACAGGTACATTGACGGAACAGGTTTGGAGGGATACGGGCCAAACGCGGACAGATGGAACTAGTGTAGCTGGGACATGTTGGCCGGTGTGGAAAAGTTGGGCCGAAGGGCCTATTTCCATTCGGTTTCACTCTATGACTCTCTAAATTGAAAATTATTAACTTTTCAATCCAGCCCATTGATCCCATTCAAACTAATGCATCCCATTCAAATGCCAACCATGGCTGAAGTAAAGTTGAGGGGCCTGATATTAAGTGTATTCAATTCCTTAACATGAGGGATCATGCTCCAAACACTCCACCCCTAAACATTGTGCTGAGTCCAACCTGTGAACCGTTTGTCATAAAAAAAAACATTCAAAGCTTTGAGCGATCGTTCACTTTAAACCAAAGGACTGTTCAGTATGAAGGTGCTCAGTAAAACGATCACCGAGCCTGCGCTTGGTCTCGAACACCTCCGCTCAGTTCGTCTAAACCTACCTGATCTCCTGAATCTGCTGTTCCAGGTGTGGGCTCCTGTATATCGGCGAGACCATGCGCAGGCTCGGTGATCGTATCGCTGAACATCTCCGCTCAGTGCGCCTAAACCTACCAGATCTCCCGGTTGCTCAACAATGTGCCCTCCCATTCGCACATTGACCTTTCTGTTCTGGGCCTCCTCCATTATCAGAGTGAGCCCCAGCGGAAATTGGTGGAACAGCACCTCATATTTTGCTTGGGCAGCTTACACCCCAGCGGTATGAACATTGACTTCTCTAACTTCAATTAGCCTTGCTTTCTCTCTCTCTCTCTCTCCATCCCCTCCTCCTTCCCAGATCTCCTACCAGTCTTACTGTCTCTGACTACATTTTAACTCAGTACCGCCCACTCCCCTGACATCAGTCTGAAGAAGAGTCTCAACCCAAAACGTCACCCGTTCCTTCTCTCCAGAGATACTGTCTGTCCCGCTGAGTTACTCCAGTATTTTGTGTCCACCTTCGATTTAAACCTGCATCTGCAGTTGTTTCCTGAATTTTGTTCAGTACAATGCAGAGTCATGATTTATTTAACATGTGCCTCTGGTTAAACAAATTAAAAGTTTGGGACAATACTTATAATCAGCTAGAAAACCCCATCACATATTGAAAGATGCAAATGAAAATATAAGCAAAAATGTTAGTTTGTATTACATTTCCAACATCTGCAGTTCTTTCGTAAACAGTTTGTATTACACATTTAGTTTTACTCTAATTTCTGATATGTACGATAAATCTTACAATTGTTTCTGTTCCTCTGATAATTGCTCTCTCTGACAGATCTTTAGTGCAATCCCAGATTTTCCCATCTTCTGCCATGTCGACATCACCTGCAAATGTGTATAAAGACCAATTTTAAGCCTAATGTATTGGAAAAAGTAGAGATTTCAGCCCAATGTCCAATGTATCAGGCCAATGAGAATTAGATAGTTCGATATCAATAGCCGCTCAGATGAACAATTATCAGACTTGGTTGTGGACATAATTTGGGTCAAAAGCATCCCGATTGATTGACTTTCAAGTGTCAACTGTGATTTAAAATAGACCCTTTTGATCAAGATTTTGACTTGCTCTGAGAAACAAATAGGTTCCCATTAAATTATGGCAGCTGAGTTCTGGGCCCATAATTCAAATATCCCCCCAGCGAGACTAGTGATTCTCACCTGTCTATCCCCCAACAATGGCCTCAATCTGACTTCAACACTCTCACCCCAGGCCCTAACCATTCATTCCCAACATTCTCTCCAGGCTCCGATCACCCTAATCCCCCTCCACTATCTTCCAAAATATTGCACGAGAAAGTCAAGAGTGTTTTTATTGTCATATGTCCAAAAACAGAATAATGAAATTTTTACTTGCAGCAGAACAACAGATACATAAACAAGAACAGACATGACTTTAAAGCTGGCTGAACTACACATGAAAAGCTCAGTTAGGTTTACTGAATGCAGATACTTATCACAACGTTTAGCCGGTATTACCGCAATTTTTAAGAAACATTTAGATGGGCACATGCATAGGAGAAGTTTAGAGGGATATGGGCCAAACGCAGGCAGGTGAGATAAAGTAGATGAGATATGATGGTCAGTGTGGGCAAGAAGGGACGGACAAGATGGACACGTGAAGTAAAGACATCGCTACCGAGGGAAGATACGCAGGAGAACCCAGTTTGGCAGGACAGCCGTGAAGGAGGGGGAAGAGCAACCAGGACTCGGCGTGGTGGACCCACTGTGAGGGGGTGGGGGACGGTAGAACATTGGAGAATGGGGACCTGGCGTGAGGGGACCGCAGTGAGGGAGGGGGAGGAACAATGGACAACCCGGCATGGGGGAACCGTCGCGAAGGAAGGAATAACAAAGGGGGGACAGGGGAAGAACAAAGGGGGAACTGTTTGGAGGGGGGGGGGGGGATTTGTAACTTTGTAAGCATCCTTCATAGGCGACTATTGCATTCCTTGGCAAGAATTTCACTGTGACTTGTCACATGTGACAATAAAGTTTTCATTCATTTAAAAATCCTTTGGATTTAAAAAAAAAATCTGTACATTCTCTGTAGCTGTAACATTATATCTTGTACTCTTATTATTTTCTCTTTTGCATGACCTGATGTATTAGTGTATGGTATGTTTGGCCAAGACAGCAGCAAAACAAAGTTTTTCACTACATCTCCGGTATATGTGACAATAAAAAATCACTACCATGTAATAACTGAAATTTATACCATTTTTATTTGAAAAAATAACTATAGCATGTTCTTACCTGGGCGTAAAATGATTTATAAATTCTCGAGCCTGGCATAAGTGCAAACATCAGGCAGTTCGATGTTGAGTGCAAATGAATGGGCAGATGGGGAAGCAATGTTTTCTTATATTCAATGATAAGGACTCCAACAACACCTGGAGAATTCTGAGGCACAAAAAAGTTCAAATTAAGCAGTTAGAATGAACTGCTCTAAGGCAAAACATTGATTTGTTTCAGAGTTTATTAAATAAATAATGTAATAAAGAATGAAATCCATGTCACTCTGAATGAAAGTATTAAAATATTTTTTTAATTAAAAAAAAAATCAAACAGCAAACGACTGGGCATGTAGTAGCATTTTTCTAATCCTTTTATTAAATATATCACATATAATTTATTGAAAATTGTTATAACTGTGATTGTTCAAGTTAAAACAATTCTAATCCTTTTATTAAATATATCACATACAATTTATTGAAAATTGTTATAACTGTGATTGTTCAAGTTAAAAATTGTCACCATTAATCTTCATTACCTGGCATTCCACTCTTATCCATAACCAAATGAAAGAACTACCAATCATTACTTCACAGAAAAATATAGAAATGCAACAGTTTCTCAGCATCACCCCTGAAAGGCCTGATTGTAACTTATAGACTGCAACCATCAGTCTTTGACATCACTATATGTGAAAATTGATCTCTCTCTCTCTCTCTCTCTCCACTGTATCAGTTCCCTCAATATCAGTAAAACTAATTAACTCCTATGGCATTCAAATTCCAAGTAATACAACTGCAGTCTCCTTCAAATCATTCATGTGAACCTACTCAGCTACTGGGGCCTGACTGCGCTAATAGCCTGCCATCTGTGCTAAACCTCCACTTTTTCCAGGGGCAAAAAAAGGCTAATGATGCCACTTACCCCATCATAATACTTTAGTGCAGCCATATGATTCTTTGAAATAGTCATGCTTCCAGAGCGAGGATGAATAAACAAGATGCCTTCAGAAAAGATGAAGAGTTTGCCTGAAATCAAGCAAAACATAAATTGTTGAAAGGTACTTGCCGTTCCATGACTTCTTTTCTCTTCTAATTAGTTTTCAGAAATTAGATTCACATTTTTTCTTGACACCTTAGACATTCCATTATCTGTTCACGTGTTATCAGACATTTTACATCAAACCACCAAGGGAAATATTTGTAATAGGTGTTCAAAGACAAGTTCAAAGGGTTTGAGGAGAGACCTGATTATGAGGCATCAGTAGGGTGAACAGTCAGAACCTTTTTTCCAGGTCGGAGAAGACCAGAGGGCATGCATAGCTTTAAGGAGAGAGGGAGAAACTTTAAAGGAAATGTGCAGGGCAGATTTTTTTTTACAGGTGGTAAGGTGCCTAGTATGGTTGCCAGGGTTGGTGATTGAGGCATTTAAGTGGATTTGGATGGATATGTAGGGAATGGAGAGATATGGATCACTTGCAGGCGGAAGGACCATGTTCAGCATGGACAATGTGGGCTGAATGGGCCTATTCCTGGTGCTGTACTGTTCGATGATGTCTGCCTTGGAGGGAAAGAAGAGGAAAGAGCAAAGAAGCTTTGGGTCAGAAATGTAGAACAGGGGTTTGGTATCCAAATGCACATTCTTCAATGGTAGGAGAGTAAAACCGCGCATCCACAAAGATGTAAAATAGGAGGACTGGAGAAGACGCAAGAAGGGTGAGGCAACAGTGGGAATAGGGCACAGCTGGAGAAGAAGCCAATGTACATCATCATGCACAAGGCCAACAGGAGAAATAATGGTGAGTTAGGATGAGGACAGCAAAATCTTTTAAAAACTGATGTTAATGTCACCAAGAAGAATGGATAGTTGTATATTAAAAACAGTCAAGACTGGAGGCAACAGGATTATCTGCTAATTATCATTGCCATCATATGGCATGGTCAGATGGAGACAGATAGGTAATTTATGCAGATAAGTTTTCATCTCGGTAGTCTTTGTGCCGAAAAAGTTAATTCTGTCCATTACATCCATTTGAGCAATTTGAGGGAAGCAATTCTATTATTTAGATTGTTATCACTCCTCATTTCCCTGCACACCTTACCCCTCTAATCCCCTTTAAAACTCCTGTATTTCACCTTAAACCCATACCTCTTATTTTTGAGACCTCCACCATGGGAAAAAGAACTTGATTATCTATCCCATTTAAGAACCTTTAACTGTAATGTAAGGTTTTACAATGTTCTTCTTTTATTCTCTTCCAAAATCTACCATGAACTAAAACTCATTGACCTTCCTTTATGTCTCCATCCCTGACCCTAGTGTTATTAAACCAAACTAAACACTTTTCAGTAATCAGTCATTTATTTGTTTCACTTTGTTTTTTGCTATGGCATGATTTACCACATGAAAGTTCTCGAACAGATAAGTTATACCCAGCAGGTCAGGCAATAGTGAAAGAAACAACAATGTGCCTGACCTGCTGGGCAACCAGTACTTTCTGTTTTCTTTCAGATTTCCAGCATTTGTAGTATTCTTAGACAAGTCAATTATGTTACCTTCTTCTGGTCTGGCAACTGAACTGCCAGAATAAATATATGCAGAGTCTCCACCTATAAGCAAGGTGCCAAGAAAATGTTCTTTCATCTGAAAATAATGAAAAGTTCAATACCTTCAAAATTATGCCAATGTCCCAGGTATCAAATCTGTGACAACTTTTCTAATATCCTATTTGAATTTATGTTGCATGCAAACAAAATATTATGTGGCAGTTTTTTAAATTAATTTTGTAATGAAAAATTGTAACAACCTTATCTGGTTAATTGGCTTGAAAGTTTACATTTTGCAAATGACTCGCTTACTGCCGACGAGCAGCGGGACCCGACTCGTCCGCCGCACTCAGATGACAGAGGAGGACCCGCCCCACAGGCCTATGGAGAAGCCAACGCACAGCGCGAAGTGGTCGAAGCCCCAGCGGTCAGGCCAGAGCCCCGAGGTCGAGTTGGGCCGAGGATGAGTTGGAGCCCCTGCGGACCAGGTCGGGTTGAAGCCTCAAGGTTGGGCAGAGGGAGAGGGCAGGTTGGAACCTCAAACGGAATCGGGCCGAGGACAGGGCATCGCGGATGTGCCGCATTGTCTAAAACAAAGGGGGATCGGGTGTGGGGAGGACGCCGGGAACAAAGAGGGATTGGGCATAGGGGGGCCCGCCGAGAACTATGGGTGACCTGGTGCGGGGGGGACAAAGAAGGGGTGAGTACTTTATGTAACTTTGTCGGCTCCTTTGTGGCGACTCTTTTGTGCACTTTGTATGCAAAAACAAAGAATTTCACTGCACCTGCTAGGTACAACTGATATTAAAGTATCATCATCATCATCATCATTATTATCAACTAGTACATTTTCTTTCTCACTTGATCAAATAAAATGTTATCTTTTGTCACGATTCTCTTCAGACTATTAAACGGTCTTCCGAACCCGGGTCTCTGCCACTGCGTCTCTGTGCCGCTCTGCTGTGCCACTGTGCCGCCCTAGGTATAGGGAAAGTATTACATCTCCTGTAGTTCCCCCCTGCTGTCATTGATGGACCCCTCCCTATATTCTGTGTCCCTTAAATTCTGCCTTCACTGTCCTCCCCCCAGATGGAACAAAAATAGAGTTCCCCTGGTCCCCACATTTCACCCCATTAGCCTGCACCTCATATAAATATCTCCATTAGTCCTGGTACATTTCACAATTAAAATCTGCAATATCTGTCACTGCAGCAAAAGGGATTTGAGGGATTTGTTTATAATTAACCACATGAAAACAAGTCCAAAAGATGTACCTTCAGTACTTGCTGCACCTCCTCTGAAAGTTTCACCTCAGCATCCTCAACCTGATAAAGAAAGACAATTTTAGTTATGAAATACCTCAATCTCATATATTTTCAGAAATTCTATTTTATCAAAATACTCCAGCTGACATTGAGAATATCTGTAAATTTGGTTAATAGTCTCCAACAACACTAAGTCAATTCCATTTCACATTCCACCTACATTGCCCTGAAGCATCAAATTAAAAAGGGACTAATGAGAGTTCTTACAGAAACCAGCTTAAATAGACCAGGAGCAGATATTCTGTGGTCTATGAGATATATTCTAGCTGCCAGAAGTTTTGGTATTGATATTGGTTTATTAATGTAAAATGTGAACAATTTTACATCAAATCAAACCATTCACGAGTCCAATCAAACAATACAATGAGACGACTGCATCGGTGCTACCTCCTGCAACCATGCAAAACTCACTGACTTCATCAATTTCAGGGCTAATTTCCATCATGCCCTCAAATTCACTTGGACCATCTCTGACATTACCCTACTGTTTCGAGATCTCAATGGCTCCATCACAGGAGATGGACGATCAACTGGCATCTATTACAACCCACTAACTCCCATTGCTATCTAGACTACACTTCTTCCCACCCTGCTTCCTGTAAAGACTCCATCCCCATCTCCCAATTTCTCTGTCTATGCCACATCTGCGCCCAGGATGAGGTTTTCCATACCAGGTCATCAGGGATGCCTGACCCTACACCTCCCCCCTCAACTCCGTCCAATGACCCCGACAGTCTTTTCAGGTGAGGCAAGGTTCACTTGCACCTCCTCCAACCTCATCTACTATATCCGCTGTTCCAGGTGTGGACTCCTGTATACCGCCGAGACCAAGTACAGGCTCGGCGATAGTTTTGCTAAACACCTCTGATCGGTCTGCCTAAACCTACCTGATCTCCCGGTTTCTCAACACTTTAACTCCCCCTCCCATTCCACACTGACCTTTCTGTCCTGGGCCTCCTCCATTGTCAGAGTGAGGACAAATTGGAATAACAGCACCTCATATTTTGCTTGGGTAGCTTGCACCCCAGCGGCATGAACATTGACTTCTCTAACTTCAAGTAGCCCTTGCTTTCCCCTCCCCTTCCCAGTTCTCCTACCAGTCTCACTGTCTCCGACTACATTTTATCTCTGTACCGCCCACTCCCCCGCATCAGTCTGAAATGTCTCGACCTGAAACGTCACCCATTCCTTCTCTTCAGAGATGCTGCCTGTCCCGCTGAGTTTCTCCAGCATTTTATGTCTACCATCTATATAAAGAGTACAACACATAATGCAAATAAAAAATAAACAGAGAAAAGGAAAATATTGTGTTACAACTATAAACAAATGCCGATATAGGGCCATAATGAGATAGTTTTACAATCACAAGTATGAACAGGAGGATTTTATCAAAGAAAAATTGGAAATTATTGGTGTACACTTACCATCCAAGAAACATATCGAGGCACAATTGCTGAGAGAATCATGTAGTTGCTGTCTGTAGACATAGTACCATCTACAGGGAACAAAGTGGAACAACAGTTTATTATTTTCTCAAATTTCTTCATCAGCGAAGGCACAGCATATAGAATTATAGGAACATTGAGAGTTTGGATACAGTATATCTGCAATAATGCATGGTTGCATTCCTAAGAAACCTCACATTATAGAAAATCGTATTGTTGAAACAACATATGTCAATGGGGAAAAAGGGGAGGTGAGGATCTCGAGAGTTTTAGACGCAATGACAAAGCTTGTTTTTCCCCCTGCAGGATATTGCAAAATAAAGGTCTTTTTATTTTGTTATTGCGAGCTAAAAATATTGAAGGTCATATTTTTTGTTTGTTTAACAGAGTATTATTGTGCAAGGATCAATGGAAGTGACTGCTTATTAATTTCAATGACCACCTGCAGTGAAACTAACAGTCTTTGTTCTGAAGAGACAATGGTATTTGATTACTACAGGGAGGTTACATGGAAACACTATTTTCCCCAGACAGTTTTTTTCCAAAACAATATTTTTCTGCTTGTCAATTTCCAAAGTAACCTTTAAGTATTCATAATTTCCCAATCAAAATTACATTATAACCAATGTGACTCACATAATACACATCACGTTATATTCAATTCACCTTATGGAAGCACATGTTTTAGCAGAACTACCTGTGCATAAATGGCTTCTAACCAGAAAGCATAGAATAGCAGTGGATATTGCAGAGGTTAGTAAAGGTAGGAACCATTTCTCTTTTTGACCAAATTCATAACTGGGACTTGAGTATCATGAACATAGAAACATAGAAAATAGGTGCAGGAGTAGGCCATTCGGCCCTTCGAGCCTGCACCGCCATTCAATTTGATCATGGCTGATCATCCAACTCAGTATCCTGTACCTGCCTTCTCTCCATACCCCCTGATCCCTTTAGCCACAAGGGCCACATATAACTCCCTCTTAAATATAGCCAATGAACTGGCCTCAACTTCTCTGTGGCAGAGAATTCCAGAGATTCACCACTCTCTGTGTGGAAAATGTTTTCCTCATCTCGGTCCTAAAAGTTTTCCCACTTATCCTTAAACTGTGACCCCTTGTTCTGGACTTCCCCAACATCGGGAACAATCTTCTTGCATCTAGCCTGTCCAACCCCTTAAGAATTTTGTAAGTTTCTATAAGATCCCCCCTCAAATAGTTTCTATAAGATCCCAACATATTTCAAATTTTATAGGTGACATGAAACCCCGAAATGTAGTGCCCATTAGGAAGATTAAAAATAAACCATACTATACATGAGTAAAATCAAGCCATGCACAAGTGCAACAGACAAAAATACCAGATGCAGAATATAGTGTTACAGCGTTATAGAGTGTTACAGTGAGAGACAGTTATGTACAATGAGGTATGTAGCCCTAACTTATGGGAGGACCGTTCAGTAATCTGATAATAGTGGGGAAGAAGCTGTTGGTATGTGCTTTCAAGTTTTTTTAAATCTTCGGCCTGATGGAAAAGGAGGGAATACCCAAGGTGAAAAATGGTTCTTTATTATGTTGGCAGCTTTTTAGACAGCATTAAGTACAGACGGAGTTGATGGGGGGGGTGTAGCTGGTTTGTGTGGGCTATATCCATAACTCTTGGTAATTTCTTGCAGTCTTGTGTACAGTAATTGCCAAATTAAGGTGTGATGCATCTCACAGGATACTTTATACGGTGCATCTGTAGATATTGGCAAGTCTTGGATTCATGCTCTCTCCCTCCTAACCCCATTCTCCTGCTTTCTCCCCATAACCCCCGAGACCCATACTAATCAAGAATCTATCTATCTCTGCTTTAAAAATATCCATTGACTTGGCCTCCACAGCCTTCTGTGGCAATATGATATAATTATTTGCTTATCATTTCTTATGGCTTTTTTCAGTATTCTCCTTTATTTCAGATTTGCAGCAAATGTATAGTTCCACTAGACCAAGTGGACCCGTTGGGGCCCCGTCCCCCAAATGGGGGGGGGGGGGGGTGTGTGGCATTGGCGTTCACCTCGAGGGGGGGAGGGGGCGGGGGTGGGGTGGGGTTGGGGGGGGGGGGGGGGTGGCGATGAGACCCCCCCCCCCGATCGGCCCTCTCCACTCCCTGCCTTGTGGCCAATCACCAGGATCGTGGGGCAGCAACCTCCCATTGTGATGTCATTGTGGCAGTCGGCAGCTTGAGAGCCCATGGTGATTGGTGCAGTGTGAGTGACATTGTAACATCATCACTGGAAACTCCTGGAAACAGGGCTGTCTGTGAAAAGGCGGTTTTGGCTTTTTATTTAAATTTTAATCATGAATAACTTTTGAAATATAGCATGAAATCTGAAGTGAACCTGATTACGGCATGGAGGGGAATCAGAAGTTGAGGAGCAGCCCCTTCAGATATTAATAGTGGCAGCAACCTCGTTACCATTGGCAACGTCCCATTGTGATGTCATTTGTAAATGAGATCCATTGTGATTGGACGTCTGGGAGATGGCATTGTGACACATCACTGGAAGGTGCTGCAAGACTCTGACACTGAAAAGCATTTTTTTTTTTTGCAAGTTTGGCTTTTTTTTAAACTTTAATCATGAATAACTTTTGAAATATAGCTGTTTGGAATGTTATGTTATATTTATACATGTTGGTGAGGCCACATTTGGAGTATTGTGTTAAGTTTTGGTCATCCTGTCATTAAGTTGGAAAGAGCTGAGAAGATTTACGAGGATATTGCCAGAACTTGAGGGGCTGAGCTATAAGGGTGAGATGGCTAGGAAGTTATTCCTTGGAACACAGAAGGATGAGGGGTGATCTTATAAAGGTGTTTATTATAATCAGGGGAATAGGATGCTCAGAGTATCCTATAGACTAGGGGAATCAAGAACCAGAGGACATAGGTTTAAGATGAGGGAGGAAAGATATAATAGGAACCTGAGGGACAAAGTTTTCACATAAGGGTGGTGGGTATATGGAACAAGCTGCAAGAGGAGGTAGTTGAGGCAGGTATTATAGCAACATATAATAACAAGACATTTGGACAGGAAGATGAAAAGATTTAGTGGGATATGGGTCAAATGCAGGCAGATGGGACTGGTGTAGATGGAGAATCTTGGTCGGCATGGACAATTTGGGCGAAGGGCCTGTTTCCGTGCTGTACGATTCTATTTTCACCTCCACCAGAAACATTTGCTATCAGGCCTTCAGCACCATCTCCTGGTCAACACCAATCTATATCATCCATCTCCTCTTGCTGTCCAACCTCTCACAATATTCTCTTTGCTCTGAAAGTTAAAAAAATTGCAGGTACTGGAAATATGAAATAAAAACTCAATGATGCTGTGGATAGAAAAGTAGTTAACTTTTCAGATCTGGGATCCTTCATTGGTCCAAATGCACCCAAGTGATGGATTCTCAAACTTCCTGTGCTCTCAATTTTACTAACAGATGGAAAATCAGAAAGTGCCTTTTTTCTCAATATAAACAGTCAGAAATCCTGTTCATATCCTTGTTAAATGGTAACTAATATCAACGAAACCACAATCTACCATCACAGATCCTTCCAAAAGTAATACTGTACTGAGTTTTGAAGATTCATCTCTCAGAAACTGGGCACCCGGACAGGTCAGAATTTACTGCCCATCTCAAAGACTCTTCAGCAGAGTAGCCAACGTCATTTCAGAAAGCCTTTTTTTTTGGAAAATTCACTGCTGGGTCCAGAGTCACACAAGGACAGCAGATTTCCTCCTCTGAGGAATATTAGTGAAACAACGTGTTGAAAAACTAGCTGGTTGTTATGTGATCATCATAATTAACGACTTTAAAAATAAATCCAGGTTATTAATTGAATTTAAATTCCACAGCTATGATGAGATTCAACTTTGCTACAACACCACTGCCAATGTTTCATAATGTAGGATGAGAAATTAATTTTTCTAAATTGTTGTTGCTTACCTTTTTCTTTCAAAAATATTTTAGATTCTATGAATGATTCAGAGAAAACTATGGATCCTAGAGTCCCTTTTCCTCCTGTTAAATCTGGAATGTCATAAACAGTCATTGAGGCCTGCAACACAATGGAAAGCACTCAGTCAAGCAATCTAAAACCAAGATTACAGTGGACCACAATTCAATAAGTAAATTGACAGAGCTTGAAGCTTTTATAGGCTATATATTGATATACAGAGAAACCAGCTATTTACTGTTACATTATACACAAAAATGCTGGGGAAACTCAGCGGGTGCAGCAGCATCTATGGAGCGAAGGAAATAGGCAATTTTTCGGGCCGAAACCCTTCTTCAGACTGTTACGTTATGTTCCACATAAATCACATTGATATTAGCATGGGGAGGGAGCCCTTGAAAGGAGATAGTGAAATACATTAATTCATTGCGATTGATGCTTGAGTGCAAAAGGGCAGATAAATGAAGTGAAATCTAGAAATATTGTTTATTTATAAATCAGGTTAATTGGCTTCTGTAAATTGTTTACTGGGTGTAGGATAGAACTAGGGTAATCGCTGGTCAGCATGCACTCGGTGGGCTGGAGGGCCTGTTTCCACGCTGTATCTTTAAACTAAACTAAACTAATTTAATCAGAAATGACCCATATACATTTTTCTAAAATGCTTACAGTTGGTTAAAGATTAAAACTAATAAGATATCAATGATATTCAATAAAAATAGGACGCACAGTTAACTCCAAAAGAAAGAAATGACAGCTGGGGTGTAAGCTACCCAAGCAAAATATGAGGTGCTGTTCCTCTAATTTGCGCTGGGACTCACTCTGACAATGGAGGACGCCCAGGACAGAAAGTTCAGATTGGGAATGGGAGGGGGACTTGAAGTGCTTAATAGACAATAGGTGCAGGCCCTTCGAGCCAGACAGATGTCAAGATTAAGATTGCAGGTAGAGCAGGCAGTGAAGAAAGCAAATGGCATGTTGGCCTTCATAACAAGAGGAGTTGAGTATAGGAGCAAAGAGGTCCTTCTGCAGTTGTGCAGGGCCCTAGTGAGACCGCACCTGGAGTATTGTGTGCAGTTTTGGTCTCCAAATTTGAGGAAGGACATTCTTACTATTGAGGGAGTGCAGCGTAGATTCACAAGGTTAATTCCCAGGATGGCAGGACTGTCATATGTTGAAAGAATGGAGCGACTGGGCTTGTATACACTGGAATTTAGAAGGATGAGAGGGAATCTTATTGAAACATATAAGATTATTAGGGGATTGGGGCAAGAAACATGTTCCTGGTGTTGGGGGAATGCAGATCCAGGGGGCCACAGTTTAAGAATAAGAGGTAGGCCATTTAGAACGGAGATGTGGAAAAACTTTTTCACCCAGAGAATTGTGAATCTGTGGAATTCTCTGTCTCAGAAGGCAGTGGAGGCCGATTCTCTGGATGATTTCAAGAGAGAGTTAGATAGAGCTCTTAAAGATAGCGGTCAAGGGATATGGGGAGAAGGAAGGAACGGAGTACTGATTGTGGATGATCAGCCATGATCACAGTGAATGGTGGTGCTGGCTCGAAGGGCCTGCACCTATTGTCTATTAAGCAATCTGACCTTTCTGTCCTGGGCGTCCTCCATTGTCAGAGTGAGGCCCAGTGCAAATTGGAGGAACAGCACCTCATATTTTGCTTGGGGAGCTTACACCCCAGCGGCATGAACATTGATTTCTCAAACTTCAAATAGCCCTTGCTTTCCCTCTCTATCCCCTCCCCCTTGTCAGTTCTCCCACTAGTCCTACTGTCTCTGACTACATTCTGTCTTTGTCCTGCCCACTTTCCTGACAGCAGTCTGGAGAAGGGTCTAGACCCGAAACGTCACCCATTCCTTCTCTCCAGAGATGCTGCCTGTCCTGCTGTGTTACTCCAGCATTTTGTGTCTACCTTCGATTTAAACCAGCATCTGCAGTTCTTTCTTACACAGACAAGATTAAGAAGATGGACATTAAAAGTGCATGATTGTAAAGCAAATATAAACAAACATTGGCTCTCAGTTTATTCCCACTAATCCTATTCATGCAGCTATTTATTGGAAAACTAAAACCTAGCTACAGTGTGAAGGTCAGGTCATTCCTGATTTCCCCACCTGTGAATTTTGTTAACGTAATGGGCCTGTCCCACTGAGGCGATTTTTTAGTGGACTGCCGGCGACTGTCAAGTTGCCGGCAGTCGCCTGAAAAACCGGCAACTGGAACGGCGACTGTCAGAGTGGAACACACTCAGATACACACAAACACATCGCTTCCTTCACCAGCCCATTATGCAGGCAGGGGACAGGGCAAGCGGGGGAGCGCTGTCTAAAAATTCACATGGTGCAAAGCCAAGGTGAAACAGACACACACCGCGATAAACAGGAAGATTGACTCTGCAAAAAGACGGCTAAAGCACAGTGTACGGTAAGTTCTTTAAATGAGGGGGAGAGAATGAGTGGAGACAACTTTTAAGAAGCCAGAGATACATGGCTGTGAAGCTCGGCGAACATTTAACATTACCGATCGGTTATCCTTGGTTCTGAAAACTACTGCTTACCTTTTTTTTTCCCCTAATGACCCAATGAAATTCACTGGTCAGCATCTACAACCTACAAGAACCTCCGACCTCCTGGCAACCCATTAGGACCTCCTGACGACTCACCTACAGCTTGAGAATTCTAGCTACTCTCTATGGCGGCTTCATTCTAGTCGCCGCTAATGTTTCAACGTTGAAAAATTCACGCCGACCATAAAGAGGCCACGACTAGTTCCCAGAATGCGGGAACTCCTCATGACCATGAAGGCGACTTCCCGGCAAGCACCCGCGAACATGTGGCGTCCATGCGGCGACTGCATAGTCTCCTGCAGTCGCCTAAAAAGTCACCTAAGTGGCCCATTAGGAATCAACCAGAGTCAGATGTCAGGGGGCTGGATCAAGTTTAATCAGTCTCATCTGGATTTTATGATTAAAGATTTATGATTTAGATTTACTTGATATTTCATTTTATCTTTGAGGTCTTGGAACTGGAGCTCCAATCCAGACAATATCAAAGATATGTAGGTATAGAACCTCCTGCAACAGCATTAAGTATGCAATTCAGTATCAGAATCAGGTTGGAATAAAATCTGGAAATTTGATATCATAATTTACTGATATTGTTTTAATAGCGAGAACGGTTGTCTTTAAAATGTCATTGTTGCGGTTTCATTCTAACCCTTATCTTGGAAATGTTTAAATATACAAACAACTCCTCTTGAGAAATGTCAGGAAAACGAAAGGAAAATGTTCTATTTCATGGATAACTTACGGTTTTAATGAGGAATTTGCTTGAATGGCTCTCCAATGAGATGATTCTAGAAAGAAATAACATGGAAAACTTGTCAGAGTCATACAGTGTGGAAACAGGCCCTCCGGCCCAACATGTCCCAGCTACACTCACCCCACCTGCCCGCATTTGGTCCATATCCCTCCAAACCGGTCCCATCCATGTACCTGTCTAACTGTTTCTTAAATGGTGGGATAATCCCTGCCTCAACTACCTCCTCTGGCAGCTTGTTCCATACACCACCACCCTTTGTGTGAAAAAGTTACCCCTCAGATTCCTATTAAATTGTTTCCCCTTCATCTTTAAACCTATGTCCTCTGGTCCTCGATTAACTTACTCTGGGCAAGAAACTCTGTGCGTCTACCCGATCTTTTCCTCTCATGATCTTACACACCTCTAAAAGATCACCCCTCATCCTACTGCGTTCCAAGGAATAGAGTCCCAGCCTACTCAACCTCTCGCTATAGCTCAGACCATTTAGTCCTGGCAACATCCTCGTAGAGCTTCAATTTCCCTTGCCATTGAAGCTTTCTTACGCTCATCTGTGCATGTCCTGGACTCTTATCAGCTCACTTTTAATAACATCCCACTTTCCTAACATTCTTTTTGCTTCAAACTAAATGCTTCAATGAAACTGAGCGAGATCCTGTCTTACACCATAGTTTGGCCTTGCCCCAATTTAGAATTTTAACATGTGAGCTCACCCTGTCTTTTTCCATAACTATCTTAATCCTAACAGAACAGTGGCCGCTGGCCTAAAAGGCTCATCCACGAACACTTCATCCACTTGCCCCTCCCAGTTTCCCAAGACAAGATGAAGCATTGCCCTCTCCCGTGTGGGGCCCTCTACATGTTGCCAGAAGAAACTTTCCTGACATTGTAATCTGCCTTGCGCCAATTAAGTAGCTTCCCCCAATATCCAGACCTGTCCATATTCAAAACAATCTTAAAACCTGTGATCATTATCTCAAAAATACTCTTCCACCGTAACACAAGTCATCTGGCCAGGTTCGTTTTCCAATATAAGGTCCACGATGGTCATTGAGTCTGACTATCCACGTACTGTTTAAGCAAACCTTCTTGGAGTCACCTCACAAAATCGTCTTGAACTGAGTAAGTCAAAATCAATAATGGGGATGCTAAAGTCACCCACTACAACAATCCTGTGGTTCTTGGATCCTTCCATAATCTGCAACATGTCTGATTCTCTTTCTCCTGCTGGTTATTGCACGGCCTATAATATAATCTTATAAGAATAATTGCTCCATTTTTATTTTTGAGCTCAACCCATAACGTCTCAGTAGACATACCCTCCAGTATGTCCTCTCCAAGTCGGCTGTGATATTTTCCCTGATTAGTAAAGCAACAACTCCACCTTTTTAACTCCCCCTCATGTGCACGTGACAATAATAAATAAAGATGGGGGAGTCCAGAACCAAGGGCCACAGTTTAAGAATGCCATTTAGAACGGAGATGAGGAAACACTTTTTCTCAGAGAATGGTGAGTCTGTGGAATTCTCTGCCTCAGAGGGCAGTGGAGGCAAGTTCTCTGGATGCTTTCAAGAGAGAGCTATATAGGGCCCTTAAAAATAGCGGAGTCAGGGGATATGGGGAGAAGGCAGGAACGGGGTACTGATTGGGGATGATCAGCCATGATCACATTGGATGGCGGTGCTGGCTCGAAGGGCCGAATGGCCTACTCCTGCAGCTATTATCTATTGTCTAAATCAATATCAATAAAGTTATCAAAGGGTTTTTGAAAACAAAGCTAGGCCCCAAAACACTCACGTTCCATGGCTATTCACAGCTTCAATCAGAAAGCACAATTTTGATCTGTAGGAAAAATAACAGTTACCAAAAATGTTTTACGAAAATGGCTCAATTGTAAAAGTAAAATAGCACTGATGGCACAAAAACTGTCTCAAAAAAAATTCTGAAAAGACTCATTCTTGCAAAATCCAATATCTTACACAGTTGTTAGACAGTAATATAAATTGCCCACATAATCACTTGCATCAGAGGATGGCAAAAAAATTGTGTTGTCAGTGACAAAGCAAAGACTGATAGGGGCTTTGCAGAAATCATAAATATTGCAGGTTAGAATCAAGTGCTCTACAAATTCTCAGGTCAGGTAGCATCCATATACAAACTGCTCAGAATGCTGGCAAAATAAACATCACAAAGGATCTTAAAATTTCACATCTGCTCCTCCCATGCTTTTCTAACTGTTGGGCTACTTTCCAATTTACAACCAACGTCAAAGAAGGTTTTAGGGGACTGTAGTACAGTGCCCTCCATAATGTTTGGGACAAAGGCCCATCATTTATTTATTTGCCTCTGTACTCCAAAATTTGAGATTTGTAATAGAAAAAAATGACACGTGGTTAAAGTGCACATTGTCATATTTTATTAAAGGGTCTTTTTATACATTTTGGTTTCACCATGTAGTAATTGCAGCTGTGTTTATACATAGCCCCCCCATTTCAGGGCACCATGATGATTGGGACACATGGCTTCACAGGTGTTTGTAATTGCTCAGGGGTGTTTATTTGCAGGTATAAGAGAGCTTTCAGCACCTAGTCTTTCCTCCAGTCTCTCAGCACCTTTGGAAACTTTTATTGCTGTTTATCAACATGAGGACCAAAGTTGTGCCAATGAAAGTTCAAGAAGCCATTATGAGACTGAGAAACAAGAATAAAGCTGTTATCAAATAAAGAGAATAAAGAGACATCAACCAAACATTAGGCTTACCAAAATCAACTGTTTGGAACATCATTAAGTAAGGTGAACTTACTAATCGCAGAACGACTGGCAGGCCAAGGAAGACCTCCACAACATTCTCTCTATAATAAAGAAAAATCCCCAAATATCTGTCCGACAGATCAGAAACACTCTTCAGAAGTCAGATGTGGATTTGTCAATGACCACTGTCCGCAGAAGACTTCATGAACAGAAATATAGAGGCTACACTGCAAGATGCCAAACCACTGGGTTGTTGCAAAAATAGGATGGCCAGATTACAATTTGCCAAGAAGTACTTAAAAGAGCAACCAGTCCTGGAAAAAAGGTCTTGTGGACGGATGAGTCTTGTGGACAGACTTCAAGCAGTCATTGCATGCAAAGGATATGCAACAAAATACTAAACATGACTACTTTCATTTACATGACATTTCTGTGCCCCAAACTGTGCTGTAATTTCTACATGGTGAAACCAAAATGTATAAAAATACCCTTTATTAAAATCTGACAATGTGCACTTTAACCACATGTGATTTTTTTTCTATTACAAATCTCAAATTGAGAAATACACAGGGAAATAAATAAATGATGAGTCTTTGTCCCAAACATTATGGAGGGCACTGTAGGTGACAATAAATAAGTGATCATTATTGAAACTTTAATCTCTGAAAAATGTATGGAATTGAAAGAACAGTCAGAAGGTCCTGAGGTTGTGGAAGGTTTAACAAATTCAGTTTAAAACATCAGTTTATTTCATCGTTAGAAAAGTATCCGCCTTGTGAATCCAATGACCTGGATTCAATCATGAGATTCGATGCTTACTGTGTCCAATTTGCACATTCTCCCTGTAACCACCAGTGCTCTGGCTTCCTTCCACAGCCCAAAGATATGTTTGTAGGTTAAATGGCTGCAATTTACCCCCAAGATTAGCTAAGCCACAAAAGAATAAAGAGAGTAAATATAAGTGAGAATACATTGTAAGGTAACTGGGAAAGAAGAGGGAATAAGAATAATATTCTGGTGGGAGCCAGCATGGATCTGATGAGCCAAATAGACTCCTGTGTCATAATTAGTGTTAAATCAGTTAAAATCATCAGTTAAACCGAAAAATCTTTACAAATTTCTACGTGAAGGAACGTTCAGATTCATAAAGGTCGACCTCTCTTCCTATTTGACAAATTGTGCCTGTCAAAACTTTGTGTTTCCTGTCCAGATTATTTTATGCTCATCTGATTACATTATTCATCATGAATTACTCATCTTCTAAAAATGTATATCTTTTTTGGAAAATACACAGAATGAATGATGATAATTTCAGCTGCAAAGTTTATATTAACATATATTCAATTATCTGACAATTATTTGCTGCACATTCTACAGCTCCACGAAGAATTAAAAAACATCAATTCTAACTGTATCTCCGCTCAAATCCTGCTTGTGGGGGGCACTCTGTAATCTTACTGTCATTCCTATTTACAAAGTTAAAGAACAAAGTTAGAGCTTCAAATTCAAGATTGTTTCATACCTTAGGATAGGTTTGTAGTGACCAAGACCATAGCAATCCAATGTTGAAAGAAAAACATCTTCCGCAATTTCTTTGGCCTAAAGTAGAATACATTCATTAGTGACTCAAATGCACAAAAAAGTACTATATATAGACCAACGTACAATCTTGAACACAGGACTTTTTACTTTATAAAATAGCACGGAATACGGCTTTCAGTTGAACCAGCCAATCTGAGCATTCCCGGGAACCTACTCCTGTCTTTCGTCATCTAAATCTAAAACACAACTCTCAACTTTCTTCTCCCTCATATGCTTACCAACCTTTACTGTTTCATATTTAAACCAATGCATATGATAGCAAGTCCACATTCTCACAATTTTTTGTGTGAAAAGGGAGTTTTTGAATTCCATGTCCTCTAATGATGAAGTCCATGATGATAATTACTTGTGGTACATATCCTTTCAAGATATTAAACTATTCCCCCGTTAGATATAGATTTCTTTATTTTTCCTTTCATTTATGTTAATTGTTCTGGAAAATCTGAGTGTCGCTGAATTTATCTGTTCAGCTATAATTATTTTCCATTCAGCACAATGAAACAGCAGAGACCAATGTTCAGTTATTGGCCAGTTCATCAATTGAAAAAGTTTCATACATTTAACGTTCACAAAGTTACTCACAGTTCCAGAATGAAAAGAAACAAAAAAATAAGATTCTATAAACATTGGTTCCGCTTTTACTCTTTAGATCTCCACTCACTGGTCTCAGGCAGGTCTCATACACCGAACTCAATCGGTAGAGAAGCAGATGAACGCCGTAAGAGCCACAGATTCTACACCCAAAAAACAATTCTACTCCCCTATCCTCGTCACTTTGAGGGTACATTATACTGTTTGCAAACGGGACATCCTAAATGATTGCTCACAGGAATTGCTGACTCTGTTCCTGCACCATTATCAAAAATGCCAATTTCCTCCTTTGTTATATTGCTCACTTGCCACAGCACCTGATATTTGTTTTCTCCAAAATTAACTATTTGAATACTCTTTCATTTGGCAATTGGACTCAAGCTACTATTCCCTTCACAAATTTATCTAATCACACTGCCATCAGTATGTTCATCCAAAACTCAGTTACATTATTCCCATATCCAAACACCCATCAATCCATTTTATTTGCACTCAATGACCAACACAGCTTTGCAACACCACAAATTTAAAACGCTTTTCCCTGTATTCAACATTCCCCACATTCTTGTTCAAGGATCTCCACCAATTTATCAGTTTCCTAGGTATTACGTTTTGGAATTTCTTCCCTAATCTTGCCTACATTACAATCTAACATTCTTGTCTAAAGTTTCCACACATGATATAATGCAACATTTTTATCAATGATATCCTATAAAGAACCTTGGTTGTTTTCTGTGAAATGCTGTGCAAGTTGTAGTTGTTCTATACAATATTTAATACCAAAAACTTTCAGTATATATTGTGTTTACCAAGGTAATATTTCCCTGAGTTTCAATGGAACATTACTCAACAAAAACTTGACATTCAACCACATATAGAGCTATAGAGCAGAAGCAGGTTTAAAGAGGCAATGGAGAATTAAAGGGAGAATACCAGATTTTAGAAGAGCTTCAGCAGCCGAAGCCACAATCAGCAACAGTACATTACAAGCAATAAACTAGAGCATTGCATTTACCTTGGGTGGTTAGATCAGTAGAGAACGGTATGACCATGACCATGAAAGGATTGCAAAAACAGGTGATAATTATAAAATCCAAGGCAAGGAGCTAGCAAAACACTCAACAAACACACTAGTGAAAGTTTGAGACAAGGGCAGAAATTTTGACCATATTTAGCTTATCGAGGTTAGAACAAGGGAATTTCAACAAAAGTACATGAGAATAAATTTGAAGCAGAGGTGGCGTTGAACACCAAAACAAATGGATGCATTTGTTATGACATGGATGTGGCCCAAAGCTCATCTCAGATTTAGTTGCCAGTGGAAGTGATATCAGTGGTATGGAAACTAAGTATGCTAATAGCATTTGTCTTTTTAATACAGGAAAAAATTGTTTTTCCAATATTTATCCATCCATAATTCTCATGAAACAGGCAAAAATTTCTGAATATTAAGCAATTCCATAAATATTTCAAAAACATAAACTTGAATTTGGCAAAAGTAGGCTGAAACTTTGAATTTTATTTCTAGTGTAATTCAACAAAGTGTTAAAATATAGCTTTAGTTTATTTACATTTATACCTAATTAGCCCCAACATCCTCTTTGAAGATCCTGGTACTTTGTGCGTTCAATCACTAATTTAATTTATTTCTGAAGTATTTTACACAGCTTTAAGCAGGAATGTTCTCATTCAAAAGGAGTAGGGATGAATGCAACCTCCTTTGGGCAGCAATTCTGTACTTTTCAGAACAATAGCTGAAAATGTGTGAAGTCCAACAGAATGTTTTGTATGAAAAGTTGTTGAGTATTTAATATATTTTATCCCATGAGGAATATAACCAAATTCAGAGATTCTTGGTATTTTGAATGAGCAGCTAAGGTTAATACAGACTGCAACACCTAAATAACCATAAATCTTTGATTTAACAATTAAAATAGAATCTTACAGAAAAGACTTACAATTTTTATGCTGGGAGTTTCTACGTAGCATCGGATGCTAGCCAACACTGCTTCTACTACAGCAATATAAATCTGTGGCAGCACCCTAAGAAATAAAGATCATTGAGAGACTTAATTGCTGATTCATCCTCTTGTCATTAGATAATGTCCTCTATCACATTTCAGACATAAAGCCTCTGTGACTTTGTAACATTTTGTGTTTATTAATTAAAAAAATTAAAAGACCACCTCGCAATGAACATAAAAAAACACAAATTTGCACTGTGAGCCCGGGTGGAATTTCAATATTTGGTGACCAGAAGCAAAAAAGGGGCTATGGGATTTTTTTAAATGTTGTCCTGAGTTACATTATGGTTACATATACAGCAATAATATAACCAACCAGTAATTAAGAGAAAACTGGAGAGTGCAATAATGCAAAGTTAGTAACAAGTTGCATTCCTCTGTCATACCTACCCGCACTCGCAAAAATATGTAAGAAAATGCAATTAAAGTTTGTGAAAGTTTACTGAAGAATCCATGGCAAGACTGAGAATGAATTGAGAATTTTGGGAGGAAGAAAGCACATCCACTTGATATAACCATATAACAATTACAGCACGGAAACAGGCCATCTCGACCCTTCTAGTCCGTGCCGAACACATAATCTCCCCTAGTCCCCATATACCTGCGCTCAGACCATAACCCTCCATTCCCTTCCCATCCATATAACTATCCAATTTATTTTTAAGTGATAAAAACGAACCTGCCTCCACCACCTTCACTGGAAGCTCATTCCACACAGCTACCACTCTTTGAGTAAAGAAGTTCCCCCTCATGTTACCCCTAAACTTCAGTCCCTTAACTCTCATGTCATGTCCCCTTGTTTGAATCTTCCCTACTCTCAGTGGGAAAAGCTTAAATCCTACAGATATGTAGGAGTGAATCCTGGAACTTTTTCCATCGAGTTCAGAGGAAAATTGACGAGTATCTGGAATTTACAGGATCATCATCCTCAAGAACCCCAAAAACAGTGGAAGACAATTACAAAAAGGTGCAATACATGGCAGATAGAATATCAGGGAAAATATGAAATGGACCATTTTGGTATTTGACTGCATTTCATTTCTGCAGTAAATATCTAGATTAACTAGAATATTCAATTATTTCCATACAAAAAACAAACAATAAAGCTTGCAGATATTTACTCAAGACACAAGACATAGACCTCCAGGATCAAAGCTTCCTATTCTGAGATTTTCTACAAGTGTATTAAAACAAATGTTACAACTAATATTGAATGAAGTGAGCTCAGAATCAGAATAAAGGTGACCAGTTTCAAGTGTTTAGTTTAGTTTAGAGATGCAGCGTGGAAACAGGCCCTTCGGCCCACCGAGTCCGTGTCGACCATCGATCACCCGTTCAAACCAGTTCTATGTTAGCCCACTTTCTCATCCACTCATCACACACTAGGGGCAATTTATAGGGGCAGTGTAAGGAAGAAGAATGTGTCTAAGTGGTTCATTAGTCCTTGGGATTCTCTGAACCAGTGCATTTGCACTCTGGATTTTCACTAATTGAGTCAAGACAGATCAAGAGTTTAATGGATATTATAAGATCTACAGAATTATGAGTGAATTAGAATTGAGCCTGGTAGAAAATTAGGCATAAATAATAATGGAGCAGGCTCAAACGGGTTAATTATCCATTCCTGTTCCATTTTCTTATTCAAACATTCGTGAAATCATTATTCATGTATTTACTTTTGAAAGTAGCATAAAGTTAAGGAGTCAAACTTACAAAAAATCATCATTTTTCTGTTGATTGCTGTCTTTGGCTGAAATAAAAATAGTGTACATTAATTTCATTTCTGATCATCTTCATAATGGAAAGTTAATTGTTTATTTAAGTATTAACTTACACATGTAAGGTACATGAGTGTTTCCAAAGAAGTATGTCCTTGAGCATGCCAAAGGTCCTCTGGGAGATGTACATTGCACAACCTGCATGGTATAAGAAAAATGTTTCATCTAACACTGCAAGTAAGAAATCATAATAAAGAAATGTATCTTTATACAGTACTAGACCAAGTGGGACCCGTTACCCCAACGCAATATTCCACACCTCACCCGTTCCCTCAACGCAACCTGTTTCCACCACTCACCTGTTCCCCCAACGTAACCCATTCCTCCAACGCAATATTCCACTACTCACGCATAGCCCCTAACTGCGCAGTTGCGGCTCATTTCCCCTCATCCCCTAACACTCCCTCCCTCCCCTCTTCACACTCCCTCCCTCACCTTTCCCCTACCCTCATTCACTCCCTCCCTCAATAACCCCTCTCCCCTCTATCTGTTTAAATAACATTAAACAATGCTCTCCTCGTTTCCTTCATCTCTCCCTCCCTCTCCTTACAACAATGTAACAAATATCTCATTGCACTGGGAATCCTGTCTTTGATAACACTGCAACATTGGAACACTACTGACAGGCAGTTTATGTAAATTAGATCTCATTGTGACGTCATAGCCGCCAACTGCCATTGCAAATTCAAATGATTTTTCTCAAACTGGATTTTATAAAGTTTAAAACGTGAATAACATGTAAAATATACAATCAATCTGAACAAAACTTGATGAAAACAAACCACAGGACAATAGTAAGTTGGTGCAACAATTGTAGTGCTATCGTATACCATTTTGGCATAGTTCCGGGAGCACATGGGCAGACAAACACGAAGACCGACAGAATCACAAACAAGATGAGAGTTTTAGTAATATACTAGACTAAGTGGGACCTGTTGGGTCCCATTGTCACACGGGAGGCCTGGTCCCCTAACGCAATATTCCACCACTCGCCCATAGCCCCCAACTGCGCAGGTGCAGCTGACAGGTTCCCGTTGTGATGCCCCTGATCCCCCCTCCTCCCCTCACTGTCCCCAACTCCGCCGCTTGCCCTTACCACCCCCCCCCCCCCAATGCACTCACTCCATCCCCCCAACCCCCCCCCACCCCCCCCCCCCCCCATTCTTAGTGGCTCTCCGGCGGCGCAGCCATTCCTGCCAATTGGGTTCCCATTGTCAAGAGTGTTTTATTGTCATCTGTCCCAGATAAAACAATGAAATTCGTACTAGCTGCAGCACAACAGGATATATAATTATAATAAATATAAAAACTCAGAAAAAAAAGAACAACAATAACAATGCAATGATAATAATAAGTCTATTGTAGTTCATGGCTTATGAGGTTGTAGTGCTTAATAGCTTGATGGCTGTTGGGAATAAGGTGTTCCTGAACCTGGACGTTACAGTTCTCAGGCTCCTGTACCTTCTTCCCGTTGGCAGTGGCGAGATGAGTGTGTGGCCAGGATGGTGTGGGTCTTTGATGTTAGCCGCCTTTTTGAGGCAGCGACTACGATAAATTCAGAGCTGCCAAGTTTTGTCAGCGCATTTCAGTATTCTAGTAGCTGAAAATCAGTATTTTGCTGAGGATATCAGTATATTTACACGGTGCCAATTTGCTGGAAAAAAAAATTGGCCCTTTGAGACAGCACTGCCATTCATTGTGATAATGGCTGATTTAGACAACAGATTAAAAAAATTATCTAACCCCATTAATTCACTCAGGGTATATTATGATGTGTTCTACAGTATGAAGTGTACAGCAAAACTTGCACTTCCAGAGTGGTTTATCGTGTTGTTTCTTCAGCAGACCACAGATTTATTTTAAGAGCAAAACATAAAGTGCTGGAGAACTCAGCAGGTCAGGCTGGATCTATGGAAGGTCCGAAGAAGGGTCTCGACCCAAAACGTCACCTATTCCTTCACTCCAAAGATGCTGCCTGACCCGCTGAGTTACTCCAGCATTTTATGTTTATCTATGGAGGGAATGGCTAGGCGACGTTTAGGGTCGGGTTCCTTCTTCAGACATTTCTTAAGGGGTTGGAAAAGATCAAACATTTCACTTTAGATAAACTAACAAAAATAAACATACTTATTTTTTTTTAATTCATATAACATCCCTAAATGATGGGTAAAAATTACTAAATAACGTGGGTGAATGAGGGATTGCACCTGCACGCCAGGAAGAAGCCCGTGCTCACTGTCCGGAGCCCTTAATGACAATGAGTTTTAAGAAATTCTCCCGTCAAAGGAACGCGGCGTCCGTAATACTTGAAGGTTAAAACACAGTTATATTTATTGAGCAATGCATATCGATGTAATGGTGACACATTGTATAACTACGTGTTAACTACTGGTAGTTAACAAGTGCTAATAGTGGGAGTTAACAAATCGTTTTCATTTCAGAGGAATCAAGTTATAAACGACTCCAATCTTTCTGCAGTACTTGTTAAACCCAAGCTTTTTAAAAATGTAAAGTTCCAAGGCGATTTTGCTGCAACATAGCCAGTACAGCAGTTGTTACGATTGTCTATGGTCATTTTTTAAAAATCCATATTTAACAACGCAAAATAATATTTCAGTATTCTTATCGCGTTTCCGTACGAAATACGGAAAATCTGTACTACTTGGCAGCTATGTAAATCCCTTCGATGGTGGGGAGGTCAGAGCCGGTGATGGCCTAGGCAGTGTTTACAACTTTTTGCAGTCATTTTAGCTCCTGGACGTTCAAGTTCCCGAACCAGGCCTCGATGCAACCAGTCAGTATGCTCTCTACTGAGCACCTGTAGAAGTTCTGGAGAATCCTCATTGACATACTGAATCTCCGTAATTCTCTCAGGAAGTAGAGGCCCTGATGTGCCTTCTTTATAATTGCATCAGTGTGCTGGGTCCAGGAAAGGTCTTCGGAAATGTGCACGCCCAGGAATTTGACGTTTTTGACCGTCCACCATCGTTCCATTGATGTAAACAGGATCCTTCCCCTACCAAAATCCACAATCAGGTCCTTGATTTTACTGATGTTGAGAGCCAGGTTGTTATGCTGGCATACTCTGACTGATCAACATCTGTCATGGATAGAAAGAATGGGTGATGTTTCAGGTCGAGGCCCTTCTTCGGACTGAGCATGAGGGCAGAGGGAGTTACAAAGATGAGGAAGTGTACGAGACCAAAGGAAATGAGAATCAAGGAAAATGGAGAATAGACCATTGTTAGCTTAGAGAAGGTGACAACAAAGCAGAGATACAATGTAATTAGAGGGACAGTCAGACTGGTCGGAGAACTGGGAAGGGGGAGGGATGGAGAGAGAGGGAAAGCAAGGGTTACTTGAAGTTAGAGAAGTCAATATTCATACCGCTGGGGTGTAAACTGCCCAAGCGAAATATGAGGTGCTGTTCCTCCAATTTGCACTTGGCCTCACTCGGACAATGGAGGAGGCCCAGGAAAGAAAGGTCAGTGTGGGAATGGGAGGGGGAGTTAAAGTGTCGAGCAACCAGTAGATCGGGTAGGTTTAGGCAGACTGAGCGGAGATGTTCAGCAAAACGATCGCCGAGCCTGCGCTTGGTCTCGCCGATATACAGCAGTCCAAACCTAATGTTATCCCACTTTTTAAGAAAGGTGGGAGAGAGAAAACAGGGAATTATAGAGCAGTTAGCCTGACATCGGTGGTGAGGAAAATGCTGGTCAATCATAAAAGATGAAATAGCGGCACATTTTGGATAGCAATAACAGGATCGGTCGGAGTCAGCATGGATTTACGATGGGGAAATCATGGTTTGACTAATCTGGAATTTTTTGAGGGTGTAACTAGGAAAATGGACTAGGGAGCGCCAGTGGATGTAGTGTACCTGGACTTTCAGAAAGCATTTGATAAGGTCCCACATAGGAGATTAGTGAGCAAAATTAGGGCACAGGATATTTGGGTTAGAGTGCTGACATGGATAGTAAATTGGTTGGCAGACAGGAAACAAAGAGTAGGGATTAACGGGTCCCTTTCAGAATGGCAGGCAGTGACTAGTGGGGTACTGCAAGGCTCGGTGCTGGGACCGCAGCTATTTACAATATATATCACAGATTTAAATGAAGGGATTACGTAACATTAGCAAATTTGCAGATGACACAAAGCTAGGTGACAGTGTGAACTGTGAGGAGGATGCTATGAGAATGCAGGGTAACTTGGACAGGTTGTGTGAGTGGGAAGATGCATGGCTGATGCAGTTTAATGTGGATAAATGTGAGGTTATCCAATTTGGTAGCAAAAACAGGAAGGCAGATTACTATCTAAATGGTGTCGTTGGGAAAAGGGGAAGTACAACAGGATCTGGGGGTCTTTGTTCATGTCAATGAAAGTAAGCCTACAGGTACAGCAGGCAGTGAAGAAAGTAGATGGCATGTTGGCCTTCATAACTAGAGGAGTTGAATATTGGAGCAAAGAGGTCCTTCTGCAGTTGTACAGGGCCCTAGTGAGACCATATCTGGAGTATTGTGTGCAGGTTTGGTCCCCCTAATTTGAGGAAGGACGTTCTTACTATTGCGGGAGTAGGTTTACAAGGTTAATTCCCGGGATGGCGGGACTGTCATATGCTGAGAGAATGGAGCGGCTGGGCTTGTATACTCTGGAGTTTAGAAGGATGAGAGGATATCTTATTGAAACAGAGGCAGGAAACATGTTCCCGATGTTGGGGGAGTCAAGAACCAGGTCCCACAGTTTAAGAATAAGGGGTAAGCCATTTAGAACGGAGATGAGGAAAAACTTTTTCACATAGAGAGTTGTGAGTCTGTGGAATTCTCTGCTTCAGAGGGCGGTGGAGGCTTTCAAGAGAGAGCTAGATAGGGCTCTTAAAGATAGCGGAGACGGGGGATATGGAGAGAAGGCAGGAATGGGGTAATGATTGGGGATGATCAGCCATTGAATGGCGGTGCTGCTTCGAAGGGCCGGATGGCCTACTCCTGCACCTATTATCTATTGGAACAGTGGATTCAGGAGGTCAGGTAGATTTAGGCGAACTGAGCGGGGGTGTTCAAGACCAAGTGCAGCGGATACAGTAGATGAGGTTTGAGGAGGTGCAAGTGAACTCTGCCTCACCTTGAAAAAATGTTGGGGTCCTTGGATGGAGTCAAGGGAGGAGGTATCGGGACAGGTGTTGCATCTCCTGCGGTAGCAGGGGAAAGTACCTGCGGAGGGGTGGTTTGAATGGGAAGGGACGAGTTAACCAGGAGGTTGCGGAGGGAACGTTCTCTGCATAAAGCTGAAAGTGGTGGAGATGGGAAGATGTCGATAGTGCTGGGATCCCGTTGGAGGTGGTGAAAATGTTGGAGGAATATGTGCTGTATGCGACGGCTGATGGGGTGAAAGGTGAGGAGTAGGAGAAGTGCGGAGCTGCTGGATATCAAGGAGGCCCTAGTGAGGGCCTTATCTATGATGGAAGAGGGGAATCTCCATTCCCTAAAGAATGAGGACATCATAGATAGTCCTGGTATGGAGCACCTCATCTTGGGTGCAGATGCCGGGTAGAAAGAGGAATTGGGAGATGGGGATAATCTTTGCAGGAGGCAGGGTGGGAAGAAGTGTAGTCTAGATAGCTGTGGGAGTCAGTAGGTTTATAGTAGATGTCAGTCGATAGTCTTCTTCTTTCGTGTGGCATGCACAGCCTAAAGTTGTTGGACAACTGGTTCTATTTGATCTTCCGTTTGTGCACGTCGAGTTGATTGCATTAGTCGAAACAGGGCGGAGCACGTGAAGGTTGTAATTTTCCACCCGTCGATAGTCTATCTCCTGTGACGTAGACGGTGAAATCAAGAAACGGTAGGGAAATGTCGGAGATGGTCCAATGAATTTGAGTGCAGGATAAAAGTTAATAGTGAAGTTAATGAAGTCTGAGTTCTGCATGGGTATAGGAGGTAGTCCCGATGCAGTTGTCAATGTAGTGGAGATATTCGGGGATAGGGCCATTGTACGTCTTGAACAGGGATTGCTTAACGACCCTACAAAAAGGCAGGCATAGTTGGGGCCCATACGAGTGCTCATAGCTACACCTTGGATCTGGAGAAAGTGGTAGTCGAAGTTGTTGTTAAAAGTAAGGACCAGCTCTGCTAGGCAGAAAAGAGTGTTGGTAGAGGGGAGTTGGCTGGTTCTGCAGTCGAGGAAGGCCTTCCTGGTGGGGGGTGGTGTAGTGACACAGTGGTGCTGGTTTCCAATGGGAACGGTGACGAACGCACCACACATCTCAGTCCTCCAGATCCTGCTGACTTCCGCCACTGGAAGTATAGGATTTTGGTATATGTGCTTTATCATCATTCCTAACAATGCTATGTACGATAGTGATCGCAACTTCTACTGAAGTGTGGATGGCCGTTGGCTCGTTGGAAGCTCATCCGCCCTTAAACAGGCCTTGTTTTTGGTCCTGCTGGGGGTTCACAGCCCCCTCCTCACCTGGCAAACTAGGTGGAGGAGACGGTTTAGTCGCCGACTGTCGGACCATGGAGCAGGTAGCACGGGATTAAATGGTACCAGTGGCGGTGGGAACTCCCACCGACCTGGGGAGTGGATGACTGAGCATCCACTCCCCAGCTAATATTATTCCCTTACTTCCATGTGGAATAAATGTTGCATATCTCTGAGAAATGGAAGGAAAAAAACAAATATGCTATTAAGCAATTAGCCACACTGAAAAAACGACAAAAGAGAAATAAGGTACAATACCATATGCCTGGCAGTGCCTCCCCTGTTGTTTGTGTTTTTAACAAGGTGACCCTCAGATGGAAAAGTGAAGCTGTATGAGTTTAAGTTTTCTTTTGTCGAGTGACAACCAAAAAGAACAAAAGGCTGGCGATGAGTGCTGAATAAAGAACTGAAAAACATAACAGGATGAAAATCCAACTTCAATATTTATAGTCTAATTGCATCAAGCAGTGTGCAAAATATATGTTTGACATAGATAGATAATACTCAGTGGTTTAAGGTTTGACAGAATTTGAACACTTCAAATTTATCGACTAACTAAAATGTTACGATGAAAGAAATGAGTTATATACCACATTAAAATATCCAGGATTGGCTAATGTACAAGCATGATGTCCTCAAACTACATCTCATTCATAAATCAATTAAAATATTTGAATTTATGAGCATGCATATACTAATAATGGGAAATAATATCCACACATGCCTCAATAAAGATCTTTTGACTGCTTCTCCATTAAGCAATTTCTCTATTAGTAGACTCTAATCCATTTACTAACTGAACAAAAAAACGATATTGTATTGATACATAAATTTAAGATGAATTACTTTGAAATGTTATTATGGCAGTGTGGAGTCAGTATGCAGCGCTTTCAGATTACATTAAAAAGACAGAATCTGCCCATATCTGCACAATCCCATGGGACACTTATAATCATCCTTTACAAATAAAAAATCTTCACCTGCTGGTGTTCTTTGAATGCCAATAAATTATACAACACTCTGGTTCAGTGACAATGGGCAGTAACATTCTAGTATTTTATCAACAATAGTTATTTATCATCTTGGATTTTCGATTTCTGGATGACTGGCTGTTTCTGAGGAAGGAGGGATCTGTACAAATTGAGTAAGTTGGAATTGAACTGGAACAAGTTCAACATTTTTGCAGTGAAGTGTGCTGATGCTGTTAGGAAGGGGTAAGTCAGTACATTAGGCAGCACACATATAGGAGGAATGTAAGGCTACAATGCATCTATTTTAATGTAAGGAGTCAAACTAATAAAGCAGATGAACGTGTGAGTGTGGATCATCAAATAAGAATATGATATTGTGACTATCAGAGACATGGTTGAAAGACCAGGATTGTCAACTCAACAATCCATGGCATATGTCCCTGAAAATAATTGAATTTGACTTGACTAAGAATCATAATTGGTTTTAAAATTAGATTTCAATGATCAGATAAAATGAAATATCAGTAAAATAAAGATTATTTGGTAGAAACAAATACCTTTTTTCTGTAATTTGACTCGTTATCAACCCATGGCTGAAGTACGTTCTAAAAGGCTGAAAAGGAAAATAAACATCTCAGAACATATCCTATTATGCTTAAAATGTTCTTAGGGCTGTTGTGCTTTTTCTGACCCCTCCTCGTCTCACTTCTGCACAATCAATGTGATTTTCCCGCAGGTTTTATGTAGCTCTTACTACTGCACCAGTTTAATGAAGCGTAACAGTCCATGAGTGGTGACATGCCCATAGCAACATATATTGAAATCCCACTCAGAAGCCAAGTAAGGGTTCTCTGCAGGAAACATAGGCAAATATATATTTTTTATCCTGAATATCATCAGAGGCATTTAAAAAACTGAAATAGATTTAAATAAGAATAAAAAAAAGAAAATGTACTTAAAAATTTGTAATTGGATTAAAACAATAAAAGCAATTGATATGAACTCCACTTACCTTTCATATCACTTTAGTTTAATTTAGTTTAGAGATACGGAGTGAAAACAGGCCCTTTGGTCCATTGAGTCCACTCCGACCAGCGATCACCAATACACTTGTTCTATCCTACATTAGGGACAATTTACCGAAGCTAAGTAACCTACAAACTTGCACATCTTTGGAATGTGGAAGGAAACAGGAGCACCCGGAAAAAACCCACGCAATCACAGGGAGAATGTACAAACTCCATACAGATAGCACCCACATTTAGGATCAGACCTGGGTCTCTGGAGCTGTAAGGCAGCAACCTTACCATTGTGCTACCCCTTATAAGGTTGGAATAAAGGTAGAGGACCATGCAAACGTCTATTCTATACTTCAGAATAGCAAAACTGAATTCTTCCAATTTGAAGCCAAAGGCAGAGCAAGATGTCAGTTGCGCCACCCCCACCACCCCCGCCCCCACTGAAAATACGTAACATACTGAAAATAAGCATGCATGAACAGTAAGTACTTTGAGCAGCAAACTCAAAATTGATTTCTTACCAGGTGGATTGTGCAAAAGTACGTTACAAAAAGGAAGAGAAATATTGCTATAACCGTAAAGGACACACATCAACCAAACAATTAATTTTTAAATGATTTTCAAATAAAATGAATATATATTTTTGAAAAAAACAATCAACAGTTTACATAATTTATTTATTTAAAATGGCAAGAAAAATATGTCAATCCCAGATTTCATCCAACCATGATAATGCTTGTGTGACGCTCAGCTAAAACAGTTGTCATAAATTCCCGCTGGTTTCATACTAAGCCATGGAGGGGGACGGTGGGTGGGGGGGGGGGGGGGGCTATCTGCAAAAAGCATTGCAGCATTCCAATGCAGGGTTTAAAAGAGAATTCCATACCCCTTACCATCATGCCTCCTGATAGTTGATCCATGAAAGAGCATTGGTGTTGAAAGCCATGAAGAAGCTTGCAGCCCATTTGTCTGCTCTTCCAGCTATATGTGGTATATCTGGAGGCAAGGGGCTGTGAAAGGGGCAAGGTAGGGGAGTTATGGGAAGAGAGAGTTTAATGAAAACAGAGAAGTAAAACCATGTTAACAAACCTGTAACGTGACATGTAGGATACCAAATCTGGATATTTAATTTTACAAAGATGTTAATGAAGCCAAGGTTCTTGCAGCTCCAAACCAGATTAAGCATTCTTACTTTCAGGCAATGCAAGAATTCATAACCAGACAGCCCACAGGAAATGAAATCTAGATGACCAAGTTGAAGTTACAAATTAATTTAGGATTTTTTTCTTGCAGACATGATTCTTGCTAATGTAATTTTTTGCTCACTAGTGACTAAAATATATCTAACTAAAGAGAAATACAACGACTACGACTTTAAAATTAAGATTTATTTCCCACCTCTCCAGATTGTGCTTCTGAAAGTTCCAGTAGAGAGGACGAATTCTCAATGTCAAAATTGGAAAAGAAGCTGTCCCATTGTTTCTCAAATGCCACCAAATCCTAAAACCAAATGAAGACAAAATCAAATTCAGAGCAAACGGAACTAAACAAAGTTAGTATTATTGCAATGCATCCTTTTCCACATAGTTATAAAATACAACCTTACCTCAGTGATCAAGACTTCCAGGGAAACTGGATCCAAGCTGCTATACACTTGCCAAAGTTCCTCGCTAGCATCAAACATCTGCAACGGAAAAAAGGAAAATGGCAACATGATACTAAATTGTGAGTTATTCTTCAGAGTGAAATAGTGAATGCTTTTCTTTAATACGTATAAAGAAATGTAGTTGCAATAATGTAGTTGATCAGAATGGACTAGGATAGTTAATATTAGATGAGGGTATATGTTTGATATGGTGTGGTTTATTATTATCATATGTACTGAGATCCAGTGAAAAGCTTTGTTTGCTTGCTATCCAGCCAAATCATACTACACATGAGTACAGTATGTATAAGAAGAAACTGCAGATGCTGGTTTAAACCGAAGATAGACACAAAAGCTGGAGTAACAGTGGGTGGGACAGGCAGCATCTCTGGACAGAAGGAATGGGTGATGTTTCGGGTAGAGACCCGTCTTCAGTCTCGACCCGAAACGTCACCCATTCCTTCTCTCCAGAGATGCTGCATGTTCCACTGAGTTACTCCAGCTTTTTGTGTCTATTTTCAGTACAATATGTATGATCATTACTATTAAACATTGTTTTATTATCTGCAGTTCAATATTTATACATCTGCATAAAAATTAATGCAAGAAAGCAAACATAAAGACTATTTATTCTTCTCCGTGGATTAATTGTTACTAGAAAACAAGATTTTTTTTAAAAATTGTTCTGAGATTAATATATACTGCAATATCATTGATATTCAGCAACTACTGAAATATTATAACCAAATGAGTATTATGGCATCTATTCCCTGATGTACATTAAAATTAGAATTATTCCCAACTATTTGTCACATCCCACCAATCACAGTATCTAACCACTTTTTTCAACTGCAACGCTCTGACAATGAATTTCAAGCCAGTTGAAACGTAACTGTCAATTTGGGGCACCTAAATGAATGCTTCCTTGTATCGTTGCAGGGATTGCATAAAATGCTTTATGATACAGGAAAGAAACTGGAGGTTCAGACAAAAACAAAGAGAACAAAAAAAATCAGATGGAGTGAATAGGCAAAGTGTGCAGTGGGGAGAACAAATTCGTGATTGACCTTTCCAAGTTACCGAATTTCCAAATTTATCAAAGTATTGAATTTCCTGATATTTCTAATGTTTAGAAACAATCTATTAATGTGATAGGCTCCAACAATCTCTACTCCAAGTTCCCAGTAATGGAATAAATAAACAATCTCTTGGATTTTTTGAATAATTAACTTTTTTTAGTCCATATTATTTACATCTGATATTCAATTGTTTTGACATAAAGCCTTTTGGGGAAATTCTCATATGATCTGTTATTGTGAACCTTATGGTCATGATATTGCCAAAATTCTGTTTGTGACTCACATAAATTTAAATTAAATACCTCATGTTTCATTGTAAAAAACTCCCCTCCTCCAATTCCTTCCAGGGCAAATGCTTGTACAATGGGCCACTTTTCAACAATGAACATGTCAAACGTCCGAACATGGCCTATAAACAGCAATGGTCACACATTGATAAGCACGATGAGGTGATCAAAGAATAAAAATACATAAACAAATAATAAGCTCTTAAAAATGAGATGTAGTTAATTTATCAATAGCATCATGGAAGTTAAAGAAAAAAATAAATTTACCAACCCAAAGGATGATAAATAAATTTATGCTTTGGTAAATTTACAACTACATGCAATTCCGTATTATTGAACACATTTTGAGTGGATGAGAAACCATTCCAGGTTTACATTTCCCTCTGTTGAACATTGATATAATCATCCTCGAATAAGACATACCCATTTGAGTGACCAAGAAAACAACCATAATTTCTATATACAATTCCTTCCCAGGTTATGGCAGGGTTCCATTCCTGTGAACTGTTTATAACTCAAACAGTTCTCAAGTGAAAAACTGAGTTTCCACACAACGGGAGATACCTGCGGCCCTCTAGTAGCCAGCAAATCCATACCAGCGGTCTCCTAAACCTTTTTTGTATCTACAGGCTGTAGATAAGTGGTGTGTTTGTAAGTTGGGGAGGACCTGCTGGGGGGGGGGGGGAGTGTTTTGATGTAGTTCATCTTTAAATGGTGGTATCAAATCATTGAATGGTTAAGAGGCAGTTTAGCACATTGTGTCACACTATCTCTGTTTTAAAGCAATTCAAGGTTACACCTGCCGGTTCCCTCTGTGTCATTTGCAAATTTTTATCCACTGTACGTTTATCCAATTCCCTCTTTGAGGCCACATGACTCCATCATATCTGCAGTCAGTACATTCCAATTTCCAAACACATGCTGCACAAAAATATTTTCTTTCAAAACACTATAAATTCTCTTTCCATTTAAACGTTACACATAGATAATAGCAGACAAAGTTATCAGAGTGCATCTATGATTTTGAAGAAGATACAAAAACACATTTCATCAGAATCAGAGAGGTTAAATAGAGGTTCATTAAAATCCAGAAGAATGTTTTTATTTAGCACAGCCTGTGGAAAACATATCACATTATACAAGAAAAATGAATACACCTTAAAAAGTCACGATAAATTAGAAGAAAATCCTGTTGGAATTTGTTTATCCTTTTCACATAAAAATTTATAATGTTGGGAAACAATTTTGTCTTTACCCTGGAAACTGTATGGAACTTGAATTCGGCAACAGTCTTGCACCATGTTGACAAAGCTGGTAATTTTAAACTCTTCTGCCAGCTCTTCATCTTCATACTAAGAAAATAAATTTAAACTTTGTAAGTTATAGTGTAACATTTTCATTGTGCAATGACATAATATAATTTGTTTATCTGAAAACTAGAGGGAGTTACCGTGGGCATGGGAATACTATTATGTGACAACAAAATGTCTTCAATGGACATTTTCCCAACCAAAATATTGTGCTATATTTCTCACAGTAAATTAACTGCATTGAATGAATGGATGAATGAATGAATGAATAAGTTTATGCCAAGTATCACATGAATGAATTTGATTGCCCAAAAGTGACATGAATGAAATACAATGAGTGGCCAAGATATTCACATAAAAGGAATATTGCCTCATGTAATGCCGCCCAAAAGTGACATGTTAAATAACATCATTAAGTACTAAATGAGTTGAGGCCAGTTCATGGCTATACAGGGAGTTAATGTGGCCCATTAATAGCATTATTGAGAAAGGTACGGGATACTGAGTTGGTGAAATGATCATTTGAACATGCAGGCTCATGCCGAATGGCCTACTCCTGCATCTAATTTCTATGGCAATTCTAAATCATGGAACATACACGATTTGACTTGTATGATGCAGTTGTATAACAGAAAGAAAATGTCAGAAGACATTCAACTTTGTGAACTTCGCAGATTAGAATTTCCTCCTTTAACCATACATAAAATATTCTGTGATACTCATGAAATATATCCATTTTAAAATTTATACCTCAAAAGCACTCACAATTTAAGATTCTATCTACCTGAACTAAACTGATTAGAAAAGGTGTCAGGGGTTATGGGGAGAAGGCTTAATGGGGAGACGACTGAATGATCAGCCATGATTGAATGGCGGAGAAGACTTAATGGGCCGCATGGCCTAATTCTGCTCCTAGAACTTATGACCTTACTATCAGCACCCTCTGTATTCTCCGAGTAAGCCATTCTGAACCCAATTATCAAATCACTGTGCATCTCATGCATCCTAATCTTCTGGATCAGCCTGCCATAAAGGGCTTTATCAAATGACGTACTAAAATCTATATAGACAATATTCACTGCCCCACCCTCATGAATTAACATTGTCAAATTTTAGTTTTAGAGATACAGCGCGGAAACAGGCCCTTCAGACCCCCAAGTCCATGCCGACAAGCGATCCCCGCACACTAACACTATCCTACGCACTCTAGGGACAATTTACAATTATTTACAAGCCAATTAACCTACAAACCTGTATGTCGTTGGAACATAGGAGGAAACTGGAGAGCCCAGAGAAAACCCACGGGGTCACGGAGGGGAAAAAACACACTACGTACAGACAACACCCATGGGTTAGGATCGAACCCGGGTCTCTGGCGGTGCAACTCTACTGCTGTGCCACTATGCCGCCCCTCAAAAAACTCAAACAAGTTTATAAGACATGACCTGCAGTGGACAAAGCCATGCTGACTGTCACTAATTAGCCCATTCTCTACCAAACGCGAAAAAGTGATACTTTACAGACAATGTATTCGACTACTCCATCACAATCCTGGGTTTGTTTTCTCCATCCCGTCGGACAGAAACATGAAAATGTCATCACATGCTATGCAGCAGAACATAGTAGGCCTTGGTCCTCAACGGTGCCGCTAGACCCCAAGAAGTCCCATGGTATCGCATTAAACATATGCAAGGACATCTGCTTTGATTACCACCTATTGTCATCGCCCAGCAGATGCATCAGTGTTCCCCAGTGCTAAACAATACATAGGAAACACTGAAAGTAGCAAGGGCAGAGCATGTTAGATGGGAGACTTCAACATCCAACACCAAAGGGACATGGTAGGACCACCAGTGACTAAACTGGCCAAATCATGAAAGTCAGAGCTGCCAGACTGGGTTTGTAACATGGTGGGTGAAGCAATATGACATACAAACCTACTTGACCTCAATTTTGGCAGTATACCTGTCCAGATGCATATGTTCACAAGAATTGTTGGAATTGACCATTGCACAATCCTTTTTTCATACCATCATGGTGCATTTCTTCAAAAAGGTTCAATGGGATAGCTTCAGAATAGATCTGGCAGCCCAAAAACTGGGGATCCACAAGGCCTTATTAGCAGCGGAAACCTACACCAACCTAATCTATAGCCTCGTGACTCAGCTAATTCCCCACTCTTAAAATAGGGGATCAACCCTGGTTAAATGAATTCTGAAGGGCACATACTCGGAGAAGCCAAACTCAGGTGATTAGGTGATCATTTTGTAAATCATCTATGTTCAACATGCAATAAATGAGAGTGTGGAGCAGTTAATAAAGCTGCTGTCTCACTGCTCTTTATCCCAACCTGGATCTAAAATGGAATGAAGTGCTGGATTCTGGAGGCAATATAAGAGTGACAGCGATAGACATCAAGGCAGCATTTGAGTACGTGCAGCATCAATGTGTCCTGGTGAAATTGAGAACAATAACCATCACAGGGAAAATAATGCAATGGCTGGAGTCTTATGCTGCATCGGGAAAGACTCAAAATGCTGGAGTAACACAGCGGGCCAGGCGGCACCCCAGAACAACATGGATAAGTGACGTCACCAGCATTTTGAGTCTTTCCTTGGTAAGCCAACATCTGCAGTTCTGTTTCTACTGCACAAGGAAATATGGGTGTAGTTGTTAAAGGTTAATCATCTCAGGACATTACTGTAGAAATTATTCAGAGCAGGAATGAAGGCCCAACCATCTTTTACTGCTTCTTCAATGAACTTCCTTCCATTGTAAGATTAGAAGTGGGGACATTTGCTGAAGATTGCATTATGTTCATTTATACTTACAAATCCTCAGCAAACGAAGTACACCATGCTTACATGCAACAAGATTTCATCCAATGCAACATCTCATCCCTAAAAATTAAATCAGGTTAGTCAAGCTGTATCATTGTTATTCCTTACTTCTTTTACTGTCAAACAGTGCAAGTGCAGATTTTTCCAGTATGCCACATAAGGCAGAAGATAATTATAATTTATCGGGTTGCAATAAAGATGAACACTTTCAGACTTTATCAGTATGATTACATCTGAAACAGAAATGGAAATTAATTATCGTATTTTCAACAATTTGTATTTCATGTGACTCCACAAAAGAATCCAAGATTTGCTAATTGACAAAAGTTATTAATTATGTAATTCTACCATTATCAAAGATACAGAATTGAGGGATCTTCTTTGTATACCAATATAGAAAACTTTATACATTTTATAGTTAAAAATATCAAGAAATATAGTCAAGAATTGCGATATAAAATACATGGCATAACAAAGTTCATTACATGCAAACACCATCGCAGCAGCTAATTTCATCTGCCAGAAATAAAGATTCAGTATGGGGGAAATGCCAGATGGGACCATGCAGTTACCGTAACGAGAAAGGACTTAAATTTGACCATAGCATTAATTGAAATTGGGCATTGTGAGAACACATATTTTGAGAGAAAACGTATAATTGTTTTGAAGCACCATTGTATTCAGATTTTGTTTTTAAATTCTGATGGCCAAGGTATTTTGTATCATTATATCTCTAATGGCTCTAGCAGCAATGCTAACTTATGTCTGAAGATGGGATGGTAGTGAAATCAGAAAAGAATATTCTCCTTCAATGATACCAACCCACTCTCTTGCTTAAAAAAGCATCATATTGGAAAAAAATGTGCAAGTTAAGATAAGGATTATACATTTACCATCGAACACCTCTTCAGGCAAATCAGTAACATCAGAATCAATGTTTGTCTGATTATACAGATCAAAGAGCAGATAATTTGCCAATTCTCTACAGCCCTCGTTATATCGGCTATCGATACCTGCAAAAGAAAATAACAAGTTACTTCAATAAAAATTTGTCAATATGCTTCAAAGCAGTTAAACTTTAATAAATGCATTTGGAATACTTTAGGGAATGTAGGAATGAATTTCAAAATTAGCAGCAGACAAAAGTTGGAAATGTACTTCCTCCTGTGAGGAGAATATAAGAGTTCAGAAGGACTGATTTGTTAAAAATGGTCAGGCAAAATTTAAGGCAATAGACAATAGACAACAGGTGCAGGACTAGGCCATTCGGCCCTTCGAGCCAACACCGCCATTCAATGTGATCATGGCTGATCATCCCCAATCAGTACCCCGTTCCTGACTTCTCCCCATATCCCCTGACTCCGCAATTTTTAAGAGCCCTATCTAGCTCTCTTGAAAGCATCCAGAGAACCTGCCTCCACCGCCCTGAGGCAGAGAAAGTTATTAATGAGGCAATATAGTAAAAAAGTGAAACTTTTGGAAGGAAAAAATTAGAACATTTTGAGAGCATTACAACTCCAAAGAAACAGCCTGGAGTATGCTCAAATAGTTGCCAGAATGAAGACGTTGATAAGGCAGTTTAAAAACAAAGAAAATCATGAGACACCCAGAGTGTCAGGCAGCAACTAATTTTAGAGACTCTGGCCAATAACTTGGCAGGTATGTTCCTTTCGGCACAGAATGCTTTACCAAAAGGATACCTCCCAGAGGAATACAACAGAATGAGGAGTGAAATTAATCATGGATTGTTCCTATAAGGACGGACCACAGAGTAAACAATTGCCAAGTATGAAATACACTCTAACAATTTGTTTAGATTTTTAGTTTAGTTAAGAGATACAGTGCTGAAAAAAGCTCCTTGGCCCAGAGTGTGTGACGACCAGCGATCTCCGTACACCACACGCTAAGGACAATTTACAATTTCTACTGAAGCCAATTTACCTACAAACATGTATGTCTTTGGAGTGTGGGGGTGAACGTACAAACTCTGTTCGGACAGCACTCCTAGTCAGGATCGAACCCGGGTCTCTGGCGCTGTAAGGCAGCAACACTACCGCTGTGCCACTGCGCCACTACTAATTTCTAATCTTCAAACATTTAAAAACCACACAGAAGTTTGCAAGGAGCAAACATCTATCTTTGGATTATAAAATAAAACTCTGATCTTGGATGTGGATGTATTTATTTCTGTGTGTATGTGTGTTTTCATATGTTCAAGCGTTCAAGTTCAAGAGCGTTCAAGAGAGTTTTTTGTCATGTGTCCCTGATAGGTCAATGAAATTCTTGCATTGCTTTAGTATGTAATTTGCATCTCCTCGAAAACCCGACGCGCTAACAATGACATTTCTACATATTCCAGTAGAGATTTACCTCATGATCTCAAAAATCGCATCTGAAAATTTGATTTCCTGAGTTTTTTTTACTAAAATTGTTCACTTATCTGAGATCTTTTTGAAATCTAACGTGTTGAAGCGAGCTGGATGTCACAATGCCTCTGCTCCTCGCGGCAAGCTGGACAGAATTTTCAATGCGCAGCCCCAGTTTTCCACGAGCTGCGGGTTACGTGGCCCAGCTGCCATCCCTCCCTCCCTCCCTCCCCCAGGGTTCTGGATTGTAGCCGTTGAACACGTGCTCAAGTCGTGCAGCGAGCTCCGCTGGGCTCCTTGAAGTTCTACAAAATGGCGGCAGTGGTTGTTATCGCAGCACGGGCGCAGACAAGCGAAAAGGCGAAAATGGGGTGAAGGGGGGATGGAGAGAGGAGGAGAGAGAGGGAGGGGGAGAGGGGGAGGGGGGGAGAGGGGGAGAGGAGGGGGGAAGTAGGGGGGGGAGAGGGAGGAGGGAGGGGAGAGGAGAGGAGTGGGAGAGGGGGGGAGGAGAGGGGGGGGAAAGGGGGGGGGGGGGAGGAGAGGGCCCATCCCCCACCCTGCCCACCCCCCCCCCCTCTCTAGGGAGTGGTGAAGATTGGGACCTATGGGTGAGTGGTGATTGCATGAGAGAACCAGCCCTCCCCCTCTACTACCCTCCCTCCCTCTCTCTCCACTAGCCGCTAGAGCTATAGAAACGTTAGTCAGGATCCAGCCGCGCCTGCGCAGTTGGGGTTATGCGTGAGTGGATAGGGCGGGCGATGGGGTAAAAGGACCTAATTAATAATATTAATATATCAAAGGGGGGGGGGGGGGGGGGGGGGGGGGGGGGTTTGTGGGGGTGGGGGGGGGGGGGGGGGGGGTGGGTGTGTGTGCGCGTGGATGGTGGTTGTTGGTGTGTGTGTGTGACGCCAAAAGTCCATCCCCCCCCCCCCCCCCCGCAAACCCACGGGTCTTCCTTGGTCCAGTTATAAATAAAACTCTGATCTTGGATGTGGTATTTGTTTATTTGTGTGTGTGTGTGTTTTTTCATATGTCATTCACATCTCCTCGAAAACCCGACGCGATAACAGTGAAATCTTTACATCTTCCGGTCGAGATTTACTTCATGATCTAAAAAATCGCTTCATCTGAAAATCTGATTCATTAATTTCTTACTAAAATTGTTCACCAATCTGAGATCTATCGCATTTATAACGTTTCTATAGATCTAGCGGTTAGTGCAATCAACGGATATGGGAAGAACGCAGGCACTGGTTATTAATTGGGGATGATCAAAAACTCGCAGTCGTTTTCTATGCGCTGCCTGCCTGGCACTGTTTCCAAGATGTCCCTTCCTCCACCCCTCCCTTTCCCCCCCTCTTCCCCCACCCTCGTCTACCACTACCCTCCTCTACCCCCCCACACACTCTCCCCCCCTTCCTTCATTCTCTCCCCCCTCCTCTTCCCCCCCCCTCCCCTACCCCCCCCTCCTCTCTATTCTCTCTCTCTCCCTCCCTCCCCCCCTCCTCCGCTCTCTCTCCCCCCCCTCCCCCCCCTCTCCCCCCCGCCCTCCCCCCTCCCCTCCACATCCTCCCTTTCCCCCCCACCCTCCCCCTCCCCTCCTTGCTCCCTCTCCACTCCCCCCTCCCCTCAACTTTCTCTCCCCTCTACCCCCCTCTCTCCCTCCCGTTCCCCCCCTCCTCCTCGCCACCCCCCCTTCTTCCACCCTCCTCTCCTCCACATCCTCCCCGCCACCCCCCCTTCTTCCACCCTCCTCTCCTCTCTCCCCCTCCCTCCTCTCTCCCCTTTCTTTCCCCTCCTCTCCCCCACTCCTCCCATCTTCCTCTACCCCTTGTCTCTCTCCCCCTCCCTTCCCCCTCTCCCCCCCACCACCACCCCGCTTCCCCGTCTCCTCTCCACCACCCCCCCCTTCCCCGTCTCCCCCACACCCCCCTCTCTCTCCCCTCTACTCTCTCTCCCCCTCCCCCTCCTCTTCCCCCTACCCTCCCCCTGTCCCCCCACCCTCCCCCTCTCACCCTCGTGTGTACGGGGGGTGGTTAGTGTGTGTGTGACGTCGCAGGCCCCCCACCCAGTTATACTAGTTATATATTAAAAATAAACAAATCAAAATAAATATGTACTGAAGCTGCTCATTCTGGTTTGTCTTTGCTAGGATAACTAGTTGGACATAGACCATGAGCAATGAGCAAAATTTTAGTTGTTATCCATGGGAGAAATCCGGGTACTTCACAACTGTCTTGCAAACACGAGGGTTGTTGTGCTGCTATAGGTGGAAGAGTGCTGCGAGACACAGACGGAAGTATACTTGTACGGTCAGGATAATACGGAGGAGGAACTGGCTCGTTCACAGGCAAGATATGTTATCTGTTACGCCTGTAGGTGCGCCATCGGCACTGACCATATACGAGCGTGGCTCAGAAGCAATTCCAGAAATCTCACCAACACGGTGATGGCCTTTGTCAGTCTGTATACGGACCACCTTGTTCAATGGTGGCAGTGGCCTACTTGTTTTATCAAACCATTGTTTTTGAATGTCACGCTTATGTTGCAACCTGGATTGAACCTTCTCAGTTGGGATCACCTGTGGGATCAATGCCTGATCCGCCACAGGCACCGTGGCACGGGTCTGCCTCGACAATAAGCGTTGAGCGGGTAAACCGAAAATGGGGTCACGGGAGATGTTGCGTAAGTTGAGCAGGTCCAGGAATACGTTGGAATTAGCTCTGTACGAACGTTCCATGAGTTGTTTGGCACTCTTGACAGCCCGCTCAGCCAGTCAATTCGACTGAGGATATTCAGGGCTGCTAGTAATATGGCGGAAATTCCAGCGTAAAGCAAACTCTCTGAAGTGCTGGATGGTTAATTGACTGCCATTGTCAGTTAACAATCTGCCTGGAGATCCATGGACTGAAAAATGGCGATAACTTCAAAATCACCCCGCTATAAGTGGGGCTGCTGAGAAATCGATGTCAACCCATCCTGAATATGAATCGACGAGTACCTGGTACTGCTTGCCATGCCACTCAAATATGTAAGCTGCCACTGTAGATCACGGTGCAGGTACATTTAGTGCAGGTACCGGATGTGAAAGAAGTGGTTGCTTTTGCTGGTGAGGTGCCAAGCTGTTGTACATTGCACAGGATGCCATATTCTCGGTGATGTAGTCGGCCATGCCAGGCTAGTAAAACATGCCCTTAGGACAGTAGCTTCAGCGCCTGGGTGCCCTGCATAGACAGCGTTAAAATACTTGTTGTGTAGTGAAGCAGCGACCACAGCCTTGTGTCCTTTTAAAACAATGCCATCCTGCAACACTAGCTCATCACGGATGGCAAAGAAAGGCCGGACTGGCAGCGGAACGTTGTAGTGCTTGCCTGGCCAGCCACGCTTAATGACGGAGGTAAGCAACTGTAGAGTACTGTCAGCAGCAGTGTGGGCAACTAAATCCTCCATATAGGATGAAGGGATAAAAGACATAAAATTCCAATAAAGTAATCGTCTGGCGAGGGCGGATCCTCGCAGGTCTTCCGGGGTGCATGCGAGAGAGTGTTGGCCAGGTGCACATCCTTACCGCGTTTGTGGATCAGAATAATGTCATATTTTTGAAGTTGCAACAACATCTGCTGTAGGCACGCTGGAGAGGCGTGGATCGGTTTGTTAAAAATGCTGATCAGAGGTTGGTGGTCAGTTTCAATCGTGACCGTGTGTGCAAAGTTAAAATCGTTGAATTTCTTGCAGGCGAAAACAACCGCCAACAGCTCTTTCTCAATTTGGGCATATCGTTGTTCTGTGTCAGTCATAGCGTGCGAGGCACAGGCAACAGGCTTATTTCCGTTACCAACATTCTGAAGACATGCTGCACCTAGTCCGTTTGTGAGGCGTCACAAGTCCGTGTACCTGACAGGCAGCCTGCCCAGCTTATCATCAAACAAAACCTTGTATTGAACTCCTCTGCTCTAAGGAAAACAAATCAGTCTGTCCAGTCGGTCTTCATCCCAGTAACTCCACTGTGAACTTCCTCTGCACCCTCCCCAATGCAATTGTATTCTTCCTATATGATAACCAGCATTGTACACAATGAAGTTCATGGAGTCATATAGCACAAAAATAGGCCTTTTGGACTAGCTTATCCATACTGACCATCAAGAATCTGAGGAAATACATTCTTGCCATAGAGGGAGTACAGAGACGGTTCACCAAACTGATTCCTGGGATGTCAGGACTTTCATATGGGATCTTATAGAAACTTACAAAATTCTTAAGGGGTTGGACAGGCTAGATGCAGGAAGATTGTTCCCGATGTTGGGGGAGTCCAGAACAAGGGGTCACAGTTTACGGATAAGGGGGAAATCTTTTAGGACCGAGATGAGAAAAACATTTTTCACACAGAGAGTGGTGAATCTCTGGAATTCTCTGCCACAGAAGGTAGTCGAGGCCAGTTCATTGGCTATATTTAAGAGGGAGTTAGATGTGGCCCTTGTGGCTAAAGGTATCATGGGGTATGGAGAGAAGGCAGGAACAGGATACTGAGTTGGATGATCAGTCATGATCATATTGAATGGCGGTGCAGGCTCGAAGGGCCGAATGGCCTACTCCTGCACCTATTTTCTATGTTTCTGAACCTTCTGAATTTGTAGTCGGCAGGGCAGTAATCGGCATATTGCCAACTTGGATGTGTTGTGCATACTAACGTGTTGTTAGTGCCCCCTCAAAACTATCTAGGGAAGGTGATTTTATTATATTGTTGTCTAGTTTATTCCATTCCCTTAAGGTTCTTACAAAGAATGAGTTCTTATAAATATCTGTCCTGGCGAATGGGGTTTCTATTTGCTTATCAATACTCTTTCTTGTTCTCCTTTCTGTTGAGTATGTTTTGTATCTATCTGCAGTTATAATAATAATAATAATAATAATAATACATTTTATTTATGGGCGCCTTTCAAAAGTCTCCAGGACACCTTACAGAATTTAACAGAGTAAAAAACATATAATCGGAGTAAAATAAATAATAAAGACATCACCAAAACACAAATTAAAGACAGAATTCGATCTAAAGACAAAAAAAATCAAAAACACAATGTGAAGAGAGAGCAGCGGCAGCTAAACCGCACCAGCGTACACTCTCCCTTCCGACAGCCATCTTGGACACAAACTAAAATAATCACTTACACACAAAAATCATCCCCCCACAATGGTTACCACTGTGGGGGAAGGCACAATGTCCAATCCCCAGTTCTCCCAAAGTTATGCCCACGATCCCCTTTTGAATCTTGTACAACATGGCTACTCTGTCCCTTGCCCATCTATGCTAGGTTTGGTCAGTCTTTTATACCTCAATTAGATATTTTTTAATGTTGTGAGCATACATACCCTTCATTGCAACCAACCTCTAGGTGGAAAAAAAAATGTCCTTTGTTCCCTGCTAACACTTATACTTGTTTTAAGTATCTGTATGTCATCCATCAAGTCTTCACACTGCCTTAGTTGCACTAAGGACTCTGGGCTTTTGCTATGTTTTGAAATAATATTGGGGGTTTTTATACATTAAACTTTTTTTCATTTGTTCACTGTGTACTCAATACTGAATACTGTGTTTATAGACCTGTTATCTGCTGCAAGTAAGGATTTGTGTAGGAAGGAGCTACCTCGCCAACAGTCTGTCTGTCCCTTCCTTCCTTTTTTGTGTGTTTGTGAAATGTCTTACTTTTTAAATGTCCAACTTTCCGTTGCCATTACTACACGGGTAAGTGGGAGTGATCTTACGCAGACGAAAAGAACAGATCTTCCAGTCGTTATTTCCAGCCGTTATATTGGTTCTTTATTGAAGTAATTGTACAGACAAAAAGATGAACATACCAGAACCTCTTTATTCTTAAACAAATTATGGCTTTCTGTTCTTACTATCTGGTAAGAACTATGTTCTCTCCAACTCCCGTGCCTGATCTGATATGGTCACTCCCTGTCCAATATGATAGATGTAACGCCCATCTATGCATCAAATGCCTGCCCCAAGCATTCAAAATAATACTGCTAGAAATATTTTGACAAAATAATATGCCAACAATAACTAGCCAAAGCATAAATGGCTCCTATACACCGGTCCCTAATTGTTCTACGTATATAACAAAAAAAATTACCAATAAACATTAAAAGGAGCTATAAAAGCATTACATATTATCAAAAACAACGTATGTATGTGTTGCATTTAATCTTCTCTGGTGATTCTTCAATCTTCTTCTTTTCCTTCTTATTTGGCATCTTGGAGCAGGCATATCTTAGTTATCGGTCTTACCAAGATGTTGCTCTTTGTCTGAACCTTGTGCATCTGGTATGATCTCCAATTAGCAAGGAGCCTTGTGGTGCATTGGAATCAACCTGGATATCACCTGGTATGAAGCATCTCCTTACCCTTGATCATCTTTGTCGTTCTTGGATTAGAGGCAAGTATTCTTGTGTTCACCATTTCCAAAAAAGGTCTGCCATATATTGTACGTATATCCATCTGCGTTTAATGTACAAATATTCCTTCAAAAAGAGTCCAGGTGGTAGTATTTGCTTGGATTTCAACAGAAGATGGTTTGGTGTAAGTGCTTCCAGGTCCATTGGATCATCAGAACTCTTGGTAATGAGTCGATCATTCAAAATTGCTTCAACTTCACAAAATAAAGTTTGCAATCCTTCATCGTCCAGAACTTGTTGTTTAAGAAGCGGTCGGCTATTAGTCCTCTAGAGGCTTCATCTGTAGGATTTTCCTTTGTGCCTACATATCTCCATTGTAATACATCAGTAGCATCCCTTACAAAAGAGATCCCATTTGCTACAAATGTTTGGAAGCATTTGGTTTTGTTGTTAATGTTCTTAAGCAATCAGTCCAGAAGATGGATTGATCCAGTGGTAACTGTAATTCCTTTCTCAGCATTATGTCAACTCTGACAGCTAGGACCGCAGCTGTAAGCTCCATTCTGGAAATCGACATTTGTTTCAATGGTGACACTCTGGATTTTACCATTATGAATGCAACATGCAACTCCTTGTTCTCATCTTCCAGTCTTAGATATGAAACAGTACTGTAGCTGCTTCCGCTTGCGTCTGAAAAGTGGTGCAGGTGTGCATATCTAATTTGACCAAAGTTTGCAGGCTTCATGCACCAGTCCACTTTAAATTCCAACATTGTGTTGAGATGCATAACTAACTAACCATCCTGCCCATCACTGAGAGAAGGTTTGCGATATGTTCTCATCCCATCCGAGTTTTTCCTTACAGAGCTCTTGCATAATCAGCTTGACCGGCAGAGTAAATGGTGCTATAAATCTTAAAGGGTCGTATATCGAGCCAACCACGGACAAGATGCCCTGTCTTGTGTATGGTCCAGTGCTGCATGGTCCAAAGCTCCAGTTGTGTGTCGTCCAAAGTTTTGGCAGAGCATTCCAGTATTCTAGTACCTGAAAATCAGTATTTTGCTGAGGAAATCAGTATTTTTACGCGGTGCCATTTTGCTGAAAAAAATGCTGGTTTTTTTATGTGCGGTCATACCCATGTAAGAGTACAAGAATGCATAACTTTACTATCAATTGACATGTCTTCTACGCACCTTACTTAACAGTGCATTAATTGCCATCTCTTTGTATACTTCAGTTTGAATGGCTGCTTCCTGGTTTTAGCACCAGATAATGATGGAGAAGCCATTTTGGAAGCCTCCCTCTCCCTCCCTCGCTCTCTCTCCCTCCTTCCTCTTTCCCTCCCGCTCCCTCTCTCTTCCTCCCACTCTCTCCCTCCCTCTCTCCTTCCTTTTTTTCTCCCTCCCTCTCTTATTCTCCCTCTCACTCCTTCTCCCTCCCCGAACAGTCTGTGTGCACTATGTGTAAAGCCCATAGCGCTATGTGTAAAGGCAATAGCGCTCCAGCTGGTAGCGTTATAATTAGAACCCATAGCGCTGTTCCTTTAAACTCCCACGCGTTAAACTGACAGCGCTCAGCTTAAAACCTGTAGTGGAACAAGCAGATCAAAGCTTACAAAAAAAAAATAATCAGACTTTTTATATCCTTGCATTTTTTAAGCAGCCAGATGCTAAGGGCATGCAACAATGCCTTTAAATCTGCCTACAGTGCTGCCAGGTCGAACCTGAACAAAGGTATAAAAAAGGCCAAAGACATCCACAAGCATAGGGTGGAAGACCACTTCAATACCGCGGACACCAAAAGCATGTGGCAGGGTGTCAGGGACATCACTGACTACAAGAGCAGCCCCGCCTGCCCCCACGGTGATATCGCAATAGCCAACGAACAAAACACCTTCTTTGCCCGCTTCGAAACTGGCAACACCACCAGGAGTGGAATAACCCCGGCCATGGCGGAGGGACAGGCCTTAACACTGAGCACTCAGGAGGTACAGTGCACCCTGCGTAGGATCAATCCATGCAAGGCTGCAGGCCCGGATGGATTCCAGGGAAGGGTACTAAAGGACTGTGCTGTACAGCTGGTGGAGGTATTCACGAGAATCTTTAATCTGTCTCTATCTCTGGCAACGGTCCCCAAGTGCCTGAAAACAGCTACCATAGTGCCGGTGCTGAAAAAGTCTAGAACCATAGTAACATAGAAAATAGGTGCAGGAGTAGGCCTTTCGGCCCTTCGAGCCTGCACCGCCATTCAATATGATCATGGCTGAAGGCTAAAGTCACCAACCTGAATGACTACCACCCGGTTGCCCTAACTCCAATACCAATGAAGTGCTTCGAAAGGCTGGTCCTCTCCCACATCAAATCCAGCATCCCTGCCTCACTGGACTCTCATCAATTTGCATACAGGGCAAATAGATCGACAGAGGATGCCATCTCTCTGGCTTTTCACACTGTCCTGACTCACCTGGACAGACAGGGCACGTACGTGAGGATGCTCTTCATAGACTATAGCTCTGCATTCAATACGGTCATCCCCACCAAGCTCACTACCAAACTCCACCAGCTAGGCCTCAGCTCGCCGATATGCGATTGGATCCTGAACTTTCTGAAGGAGCGACCGCAGGCAGTGAGACTGGGGATTCACTGCCTGCGCTATCTCCATATCACCCTGCGCACCGGCACACCACAGGGCTGTGTACTAAGCCCCATGCTCTACTCCCTCTTCACTCACGACTGTGTTCCTGCATTCGACACCAACACCATCGTGAAGTTTGCAGACACAACAGTGATTGGGCTGATCACCAACGGTGATGAAACAAAATACAGAGCGGAGGTACAGAACCTGGTGGAATGGTGCGCACGTAACAACTTTCACCAAACACCTCCAAGACCAAGGAGCTGATTATTGACTTCAGGAGGTCCCATAATGGAGAATACGCTCCAATCTCCATCTATGGGGAAAGTGTGGAGAGAGTGTCCGGGCACTCGCATTTCAGAGGACCTCACATGGTCCACCAACACCGCTGGCTGGTCAAGAAGGCACAGCAACGACTGTTCTTCCTGAGGACATTAAAAAAGACTGGTCTGCCCCAACAGCTGCTGACAACCTTCTACCACTGCACCACAGAAAGCATATTAACGTATGGCATCTCTGTGTGGTATCTCAGCTGCACGGAGGCGGAGAGGAGAGCTCTTCAGCGCGTCATCCACAGAGCGCAGAGGATTATTGGGACACAGCTATCAGCCTTGGAGGGCATCTACCACACACGGTGCCTCAGGAAGGCCGTCAGCATCCATAAAGACTCCTCACACTCTTGTAATGGATTGTTCGAACTACTTCCCTCCGGCAGACGTTACAAGGCCTTCTACGCCCGAACCTCCAGACTCAGAAACAGCTCAATTCCCAGAGCTATAGCGGCTCTGAACCGGCCCTGCTGAGTGCCCCCCATCCCACCTGGACTGCCTCCCTCAGATGGTCACGCCGCAGTTTATTTATTTATTTATTTTTTGGACATCGGTTGGAAGCTGCATACCAAATCTCGTTGCACTGATGTGCAATGACAATAAAAGATATTATTATTATTATTATTATTATGAAACAGGAAGTTGGGATGATTTTTTAAAAATCCGTATTTTACAAAGCCAATCTGAACATCAGTATTCTTATCGCATTTTCGTACAAAATATGGAAAATCCATACTACTTGGCAGCTCTGATGGTCGTTCCTGTGCTGCAATTCTGAACTTGAACATCTGTTTCAATGTACCAGTACAATCCCAGTGCTCTTTCCATAGGCAAATTGTCTTTGTCCAAGTCCAACTCCCTGGACTCCTTGGCTGTTTTCACGAGGAATGGTTGGCAATTCAGCACGGCTGTTACTGATCCACTTTGACAGCATGGATCCTCCCATTTGGCAGAGATAAGTCAGGTCATTTGCCATCCAAACTGCTTCCTGTTCCGAAAGTATGGATTTTAAATAATCATCTACATAGAAGTTGTTCTTTACTGTGTTTTTCATCCCTGCTGGAAAGTGAGCTTTGTTATCTTCAGCAGTCTTCCTTCATGCAAAGATTGCATCTGGTGATGACACTGTCCACAAAGATGTACCTTCATCCGGTATTCAACAAGATCTTGCTGCACATCACCCTCAGGTCACCACAGGAATCGCAAATAGTCAATATGCTTTTCTGATACCTTGACCTGAAGAAACATTGCTATGATATCAGCAATCAAAGCAACCAGTTCTTGTCTGAATCTGATAAGATCTCCAATGAATAAATTGGTAAAGTCTGGACCCTGCAGCAATTGGCAGTTAAGTTATACTTCTTTGAAGATTGCCCCACAGTCAAAGACCACTCTCAAGGTTCCTTTCCTTGAGTGATACACCCCATGGTGAGGGATGTACCAGAGCTCTCCAACACTCCGATTCAGCTGGTCCACTAGTACCATTTCAGCATAATCATTCGGCAAACTGACACTTCCTTGTTTGAAAGGTAAGTCTAGACAATAGTGTCCGTCAATCATCTTTGCTGAGCAATTCATAATAACCAAGAACTTTACCTCTTCTTTGGATATTTCCTCTGTTTCCTTGCTGGTTTTTTTCACTGAAGTCTTGATTGTATTGCTTGACCAGCAGCTCTTCTAAGTTTACAATGGATATTCGATTGACAGCAGCAGCAGGGCAACCATTTTCATCCCTGCTGTCATTTTTTCTTCGCAAGAGACTGTAGCGGCACCTAGTGGTTCAGCCTCTCCTGCTATACGAATCGTCGGCATCCCTGGGAAGGAGTCACGTGATATATGTGGGTGTGGCCTAGTATATAAGTCCTGACCTTCCCTCTCTCGCTCTTCTGCTTCCTCTGACTTCATGATTGTCCTGCCACCGCAGCAGGAGCACAACCGAGCCCACGAGGCAACAGCCTCTCAGCAAAAACAACTACAACTATGTTATCGAGTGCTAAATGTCCATGTATTTCTAACTTACAATGCCTGAATAAACAATCAATTTATTCACGACGTTTGCGCCTACATTGGTGACCCGATGTTACAAAACGTATTTTGGATTTCAGATTGGCGGTGACCTGATGTCTGCAGCCAACAGCCCTACCCAGCTACGGTAATTAGCGCTATGTGTGTAGCCATCAACTCTGCGGCAACCAGACACCACCTTGGGCCCTGCCGCCATCTTGGGCCCTGCCTCCTTCCGCCTATGCCTGGCCTAGCAGACCGCAGGCTGCCAGGGTCGCCCGCCCGCGTCCCTGGCCCACCGCGGCAGCCACCGGCGCAGCAACCTCGGCCCTCGCTTTCCGTCCCGCAGGACCCGCCCGGAGCTGCCCACCGGGACTGAGAGACCGCGTCTGCCGTTGCTTCCACCAGCCGACACTCCCCAACCAGCTGCTACAGGGGCTGCGAGTGTAGCAGCCCAGCATCACCATCACCGCCCCCCAGCTTCACTGGAGAAAGACCGGGACATCTCGAACTTTTGTTTCCTGTCCTACCCTGCTTGATTTGAATCACGGAACTTTCGACATCCTACCACTTTGGACTTGTTGTATATTTTCCATTTTACTCTGTAATGTCTTAGCTTATTGTTATTAGTTTCTTGGTGTTGCTGACGTCTTTCTCACGATCCCCTGCTGGTATATCCCTCGTGTGTCGTGCGGCTATTGCGTTGGTCTTCTGGCGCCGCTCGGCATACCTCGGGATCGCCCACAGCCGGAGCGTCGACTGCGCCCGCGGGCCCCTCGTCCTGACTCACCTCTCAGCAACAACAACTACAACTATGTTAGAGTGCTAAACGTCCATGTATTTCAAACTTACATTGCCTGAATAAACAATCCATTTATTCACAACGTTTGCGCCTCTACAAGACCATAGATGACCGACCCCAGTGAGATCCTCATGGCGAATGGTCAATCCCCAGCTCCGATGGTTCCAATATCTTCAAAGCATTAGTTCCGACGAGTAGGTCGATGCCAGTCTATTACAGGAATCTTGATATCCTTCAAGGAAGTCCATTGATTCATAGAAACATAGAAAATAGGTGCAGGAGTAGGCCATTCGGCCCTTCGAGCCTGCACCGCCATTCAATATGATCATGGCTGATCATCCAACTCAGTATCCTGTACCTGCCTTCTCTCCATACCCCCTGATCCCTTTAGCCACAAGGGCCACATCTAACTCCCTCTTAAATATAGCCAATGAACTGGCCTCAACTACCTTCTGTGGCAGAGAATTCCAGAGATTCACCACTCTCTGTGTGAAAAATGTTTTTCTCATCTCGGTCCTAAAAGATTTTCCCCCTTATCCCTAAACTGTGACCCCTTGTTCTGGACTTCCCCAACATCGGGAACAATCTTCCTGCATCTAGCCTGTCCAACCCCTTAAGAATTTTGTAAGTTTCTATAAGTCCCCCCCTCAATCTTCTAAATTCTAGCGAGTCTATCCAGTCTTTCTTCATATGAAAGTCCTGACATCCCAGGAATCAGTCTGGTGAACCTTCTCTGTACTCCCTCTATGGCAAGAATGTCTTTCCTCAGATTAGAAGACCAAAACTGTACGCAATACTCCAGGTGTGATCTCACCAAGACCCTGTATGACTGCAGTAGAACCTCCTTGCTCCTATACTCAAATCCTTTCAGGTCTTCCTGTGTGAGAATGTTCATATGAGAAAGAGGCATGCTTATGTGTGAACATATGTGCTAAATGTATGTTTTTAGTGTTCTTTAGCTTGTTTTATGTGGGGGGGGAAGTTGGGATAACCGTTTTCTAATCTCTTACATCGACGGAGATGCTTTTTCTTCCGTCCGCACTGCGGCCTAACATCTAGGAGTTGGTGGCCTTTCCTGGAGATCGACTTTGAGAGCTCCACCACGGGGCCTGCAGACTTTAACATCGTGGAGCTTGCGATCCCTTTGCCAGAGATCAACCTCAGAGCTCCAAACGTGGATGCCTGCGGATTTCAACATCGCGGAGCACGCGGTCTCTGGTTAGAGACCGACTTTTGAGAACTCCAAGCCGCGGGAGCTTCAATCGCCCCGACGCGGGAGAATAAAAGAGTTCTACAGGAGCTTCGATCACCCCGACTGCAGATGGTTCGACTGCACCGACCGTGGGAGAATAAAAGAGGAAGAAGGTGTAGACCAGCGCATGTTCCTTTAAACATAGTGACCTCCCCATCACTAACCACTCCCCATTGTCTCCAGTATAATTGTAGTGTCCCCACCTCTAGCTCGCTCTCTAGCTCCAGTGATGACCACGGACAGCTATTGCATAGTGTATAACAGTGAACGTAATAAACAGTTATAGTAAAAGACTCTGTGTGGAATAAAGTCATTTTACATGGTGTCACAGCGGTAGACCTGCGTCTCCTGTTTATCGGTTTTCTTTTTATTCTTTGTTTTCTCCCAGTTATCTCCCCCCCCGTTTTTTCATTATGTCCCACTCCTGTCGTCGACCTGACACGTTGGTCTTTGACACGGACATCGTCCATCGCTGGACTGTGTTCCAGCGCGACTTCGAACACTACATTGCAATCGCTCATCCTGATGCCACTCCTGCTGTACAGGCTCACCTGTTGCTCAACCTCGCTGGCCCAGCAGCCATGGATCAATATGCTTCGTTTGATTTCGCCGCCGGTGACGACCGTCACGACCCGGTATGTCTCATGGCTAAGTTTACTGCCCTCTGTGATATCCCTACCAATAACATTATCGAACGTTTTAAATTCTTCCAGAGGCGGCAGCTTCCCGGCGAGCATATCGACGCTTATATTGCCGCTTTGCGTCACCTGGCTCGGCGCTGCCGCCTTGAAACAATCTCCACGGAAGAATTAATCAGGGACGTCCTGGTCCATGGTCTCCTGAACGCTAAGCTGCGTGAGGAGCTCCTTGTGAAGCCCGATCTGACACTACGGGATGCCATGTATGCCGCCAGTATGGCCTCTGCCGTCGGCTCCGTGTCCCACCCGGTGTCCCAGGACATTAACTTTACCGGTGCAGCTGGCCGCCAGCAGCCCGCTGGACCTCAACGACGCAACCCCGCTGCCCTGCCCGCTAAGGTCACAACCACAACTACCACACGCCGCTGCCCTAACTGCCATTTCTCATCGCATCAATTCAACGTTTGCCCCGCGCAGGGTAAGACTTGTCTTTCCTGTGGCAAACTCAACCACTTTTCTGCAGCTTGTCGTTCCCGTGGGAAGCCAGTCCCAGCTCCAAGGAGGAATTTAAACAACCTCGCAGACCCTGATAGCGCGCTGGTTTCCCAGTACGAGCCGGAGGAGCTCCCAGACGCTGATACGGGCTCCTCCCATGGCGATTCAACGGTGTTTTCGCTTTTGGGTGCACCTGCTCCGATAACAGATCCCTCTGTGCATGTTACTGTGAATGGCCATTCGTTTTCAGCCAAGGTCGATACTGGTGCCTTCGCCAATGTTATGTCAATAAGCCTTTTCAAGCAGATCAGATCTGGTGAGAAAGTTCTTCCTGGTGACACCCGCCTCCATGCCTACGGGGGAGGCGTTCTGGTTCCTGTGGGAAAGGCAACGCTTATCTGCACAGTTCTTGAGACCTCTCGGCCCCTCACTTTCCACCTGCTGGACTCTGACAACGTCACCCTGCTGGGTGCCCGTGCGTGTCAGGACCTTGGTTTGGTTTCCTTCCACCATGGAATTCACCTAGTGCAGGCACCCATGGACCCCCTGGACGAATACCCCGACCGCTTTGATGACATTTTGGGCAAATTGCCCTGTGACTATAAGATTGTTGTCGACCCGAGCGTCGACCCGGTGATTCGGCCGGCCCACCGCGTCTCCTTTGCGACGAAGGGCCACGTGGAATCTACTCTGCGCGACATGGTGACCATGGGCATTGTCAAGGAGGTGAGCGCTCCCACCAGGTGGGTCTCCACCATGGTCGTTGCTGCCAAGAAGGACAAGAGCGAGATCCGGATCTGCATTAACCCAAAGGACCTGAACCTTGCCATCAAGCGCCCGCACTACCCAATGCGGACGGTGGAGGATGTTGCTGCACAGGTCGGTCCTGCCACTGTCTTCTCTGTCCTAGACGCCAAGAGTTCCTTCTGGCAGATCCCTCTGGATGAACGCTCCTCATTACTCACTACCTTCAGCACTCCCTTCGGCAGGTTCCGTTTCCTCCGCATGCCGTTCGGGATCAACTCGGCTAGTGAGGTTTTCCAGCGCACCATGGAACAGCTGTTTGCTGGGTTACCGTGCGCTATCATCGTGGACGACATCCTGGTGTACGGGAGGGACGTCGCAGAGCACGACCTACACCTCCGCAAAGTCCTCGACAGGGCTCGTGAGATCAATCTCAAGCTCAACCCGAAGAAGTGTCGGTTCCGGGTCCCGGAAGTCACTTACGTTGGCCATGTCTTCACGGCAGGGGGTCTGAAGCCCGACCCCCAGAAAACTTCGGCGGTCACCGAGATGCCCGCCCCTACCGACTTCCCTGGCCTGCAGCGCATGGTCAATTACCTGGGTAAGTTCATACCCGACCTCAGCGAACTGAGTGCTCCCGAGGGAGCTGATCAAAAAGGACTCCGCATGGGTCTGGCTCACGCATCACCAGTCGGCGTTCGTGGCTCTGAAGTCGAAGCTCGCCCACACACCGAATCTAAAATTCTTCGATCTGCACAGACCCATTGTCCTCACTTGCGATGCCTCTAAGTTCGGTCTCGGTGCCGCTTGTCTGCAGCTTTATGACGGCCTGCAGCTACCCGTCTCTTACGCTTCTCGCACCATGACCCCTGCCGAGCAACGCTATGCCCAGATCGAGAAAGAACTACTTGCCGTGGTGTTCGCTTGCTCCAATTTCAAGGACTACATCCTGGGCAACTCTTTCACCATCGAGACTGACCACCAGCCGCTGGTCACTATTTTGAATAAGCCTATCCATGTTGCTTCTTCCCGGTTGCAGCGGATGATGCTGCAACTCCAGCGTTTCACATTCCAGATTGTGTACCGAAAGGGCAAAGATATGTTTGTAGCCGACACCTTGTCCCGTGCTCCGCTGCCTTCCGTTGCCCGCCACCCTTACGAATCGTCTGACCTCATGGTACTGAACGTTAACATTGTTCCCTCACAGCAGATGCAGTCCCTGGTGAAACACACTGCTGATGATCCTGCCCTGCAACAACTTGCGGACGTTATCCGCCGTGGTTGGCCTGACCGACGCTCTACCCTGCCTGCTGGTGCGGTGCCGTACTTCCTGATTCGGGATGAATTTGTGCTGCACGCCGGCGTGGTGGTGAAGGGTCACAAGGTCGTGGTGCCGGCCGCCCTGCGGGATCACTATTTCCAATCTGCTCACAGTGGCCACCCCGGGATGGAAGCTACTTTGTCCCAGGCCCAGAGCCAATTCTACTGGCCAGGTATGGCTCAAGACATCCGTGACAGAGTCTCCGCTTGCGCTGCCTGTAACAGCCTTCATCCTCATCAGCAGCGTCAGCCTCTCCTGCAGCAGCCGGCACCCGAGCTCCCATGGATGTCCGTTGTCACGGACCTGTTCGAGTGGCGCGGAAAGCACTTCCTGGTCCTGGTGGACTCATATTCCAGTTGGTTCGAGGTGGATCAGCTGCCCTCCATCACATCTGCCGCCATCATCGGGAAACTTCGCCGCCATTTTTCCACCTTCGGCTCCCCGGTGACCCTCCGATCGGACAACGGCAGCCACTTTTCCAGCGCTGAGTTCTGTGCCTTCGCTGCCCGTTGGAACTTTCACCACATCACCAGCAGCCCGGAGTATCCTCAAAGCAACGGACTTGCTGAACGGGCCGTCCGCAGTGCCAAGGAGCTGCTGGAACAATGCCGCCTTTCCCATTCCAACTTCTACCTTGCCCTGCTCAACCTCCGCAACATTTCTCACGACCCCGCGCTCGGTTCCCCTGCCCAGCGCCTCATGTCCCGCATCACAAGACCACCTCTCCCTGTCTCACAACAGTCCCTCAAACCCTCGGTCCAGGACCCTGCCACTGTCACGGAGCGCATCGTCGAAAAGAAAGCCATCCAGAAGCGCTCCTTTGACAAGTCCGTCCAGCCACTTCCACGGCTGTTCCCGGGGCAGGTGGTTCGTATGCAGTTCCCCCTCCGGCCACTACCGGCTGGCCGTCGTGGTTGGCAACGTTTTGTTGGAACAGTCCTCCACACATTTCCTTATAAAGTCTGTAACGACTGTGGCGTATTCATTCAGGTCCGTTGCCGACTCCTTGAACATTGCCCAGTTCACCGACTACAAGCAGTCCTGTAGTTGTTCCTCTGCCTCCCCAGACCAGCTCTGTGCAGTCCTCACCTCTGGGGGTGCTCTCTTCAGTTGCTGCCTGTAGGCAGGAAGAAGCAGCACCGCTGAATGGTCGGATTTCCAGAAGTGAGGCAGAGGGATCGAGCGATGGACATTCTTGATGGTCGTATACCAGTGGTCAAGGGTGTTTGATCCTCTGGTGCTGCAGGAGACATGTTGATAGTAGTTTGGGAGTGATTTTTTTCAGGTTTGCTTTGTTGAAGTATCCGGCTATGTTGGTAAACACCTCGGGGTAGGCTGTCTGGTGGTTGTTGACCACGGAGTGCAGCTCCTCCTGTACCAGACGGACGTCTTCCTGGAATAGGATGTAGACCGCGGTCAGGATGATGGAGGTGAATTCCCATGGTAGGTAGAAGCGGCGGCACTTCATCGCCAGATGTTCCAGGTGCGGAGAGCAGGAGTTAGACAGGACTGCCTCATCTGAGCACCATGATAAGGTGACCACAGGCTGACTCCACCTCCTCTCCCTTTCCCAGATGCCTGCCTACGATCCATGCGATGAATGGAGAAACCTTCAGTCTGGACAGCTGAGTCTAGGGAGCTGGGGGTGAGCCATGTCTCTGTGAAACAGAACACAGAGTATTCCCTCAGCCCCATCTGGTAAAGCAGCCTTGACCTTCAGTCCTCCACTTTATTTTCCAGAGATTGTACATTGGCTAGTAAGATGGTAGGGAGAGGGGGGTCATAGTCCCCTGCGCTTCAGTCTGACCTAGTCCTGCCCGCTGGCAACGTTTTTGTAAGTAATGGAAGCCTCCCCATTGTTTACAGGTACTATACTTACTGTTCCTGCGAGCCTGCAGCAGGTCGGGGATTCCAATAGTCGGCAGCTCCAGCTCTGTTGCTGCCGGGAGATCCGTCCCGACGGCCACGTTTCTGTACACTATGAAGATCTCCCCGGCGATTCCAGGTATAGTACCTGCGATGCTCCGCCGAGTCGGGGATTCCGCAGCGATCGGGGATTCCCTCCGCTCCAGAATTGTTTTGAAATAGTGCTAACGCCTTTAAATGTGTTAGCAGCTTGTTGGTTACAGCGCTGGTTTCTGCTGTTTCTTTTATCCAAGTAAGCTGAGAAAAGCTGTATTTCATTGTATTCTGTTCCGCTGCTGCCAATATGTCCCCACAAGCTGGCGCCATCTTGTGTAAAACGCACACCTCCAGATTCAGAGACAGTTTCTTCCTAGCTGTTATCAGGCAACTGAATCATCCTACTACAACTGGTGAGCAATCCTGAACTACTATCTACCTCATTGGAGACCCTCACACTATCTTTGGTCAGACTTTACTGGCTTTATCTTGCACTAAACGTCATTCCCTTCATCATGTATCTGTACACTGTAAATGGCTCGATTGTAATCATGTATTGTCTTTCCGTTGACTGGTTAGCATGCACAAAAGCTTTTCACTGTACCTTGGTACACGTGACAATAAACTAAACTATGTACCTCAGCTCCTTACCCCTCAACCAATTGGAAGGTTTCTCCCCATCTACTTTGTCATACAAATTCATGACTTGTATTGCAAGAATCATATAAATCTACCACTGTAACTAAAGTCCCTAATTTCTCAAAGCATGTTGCTAATCTCTGTTGCACCCAAAGCCAAATCACAAGTGGTGACGAGTCAATGTATAGGACATAAATAGAACACCTGGTTGAGTGATGCCACAACAACAATTTCTTGTGCAATGTTAACAAAACCAAGAAATTAATCGTTGACTTGAGTTAACAGCTTCAAATTCCTGTGCGCTAACATTTTGGGTGACCTATCTTGGTCCCAGTACATAGATGCACTGTAGACAGTATTCTGATTGGTAAAATCATCGACTAGTGTGGCAATTCTAATGCATAGAAATGCTAGTTTGCAGAGTATGGTGTGCTGCAGCCCGGTCCATCATGGGCACAACCCACCGCACAATCAAAAGCATCTACATGAGACTCTGCCTCACCTGCTGACCTGTGACACCGTAATCCTACTTCAGCATGAACGGGAAGGCAGATATTATCTGAATGGTGTCAGTTTAGGAAAAAGGAAAACGAGACCTGGTGTCCTTGTACATTAATCACTGAAAGTAAGCATGCAAGTACAACAGGCAGTGAAGAAAGCAAATGGCATGTTGGCCTTCACAACGAGAGGATTTGAGTATAGGAGCAAAGAGATCTGTCTGCAGTTGTACAGGGCCCTACTGAGACCACACCTCGTCAAGTCAAGTTTATTTGTCACATACACATATGAGATGTGCAGTGAAATGAAACCTGGAGTATTGTGTGCAGTTTTGGTCTCCTAATTTGAGGAAGGACATTCTTGCTATTGCCGGAGTGCAGCGAAGGTACACGAGGTTAATTCCGGGGATGGCAGGACTGTCATATGATGAGGGAATGGAGCGGCTGGGCTTTTATTAACTGGAATTTAGAAGGATGAGAGGGTATCTCATAGAAACATATAAAATTATTAAGGGATTGGACATGCTAGATGCAGGAAACATTTTCTCGATGTTGGGGAAGTCCAGAACCAGGGTCCACAGTTTAAGAATAAGGGGTAGGCCATTTGGAACTGAGATGAGGAATTTGTGGAATTCTCTGCCTCAGAAGCATTGCAAAGAGCATTGCAAAGAGTTAGATAGAGCTCTTAGGGGTATGGGGAGAAGGCAGGAACGGGGTACTGATTGTGGATGATCAGCCATGATCACATTGAATGGTGCTGCTGGCTCGAAGAGTCGAATGGCCAACTTTGCACCTATTGTCTATGCATCTAAGCAACTGAAAATGAAGGACAAGCTCTTGCACGACTGCAAACTTGTGTTTTCTAATTGTGCATTCTTGCAGCCTTTTTATATTCATCTGTCTTGAAGAATTTATTTATAATTTAGGTTTAATTTATTTTGTATTGTCTGCGTCTATGTGCCTGCAATGCCGCCTTGTTGCAAGCAAGGTTTTCACTGTGTGCATATTATGAAAATAAACTCGACCTGGCGACTTGACTTGAAAATACAAGGAATGCAAATGCTGGTTTACAAAAAAACCCAAAGATCTGGAGTAGATAGGAGAGGGAGTAACAAGTGGTAGGAATATTGATTTCTCTAACTTTAAACAACCCCTGCACTGCCTCTCTCCATCCCTCACACACCCAAGTCGAAACAGGCTCCCGTTCCCACCTTACAAACAGCTAACAATGGTCTGTTACCTTTATCATCATTACTTTTTTGCATATCTTTCATTAATTTGTTCTATATCTCTCTACATCATTCTCTATGTATCTCGTTTCCCTTCCCCAGACTAGTCTGAAGAAGGGTCTCAACCCGAAATGTCACCCATTCCTTCTCTTCAGATATGCTGCCTGTCCCCACTGACCTACTCCAGCATTTGTCTACCTGGAGCAACTCAGCAGGTTAAGTAGCAGCTCTGGAGGACATGGACATGCTATGTTTCCTGTCAGGAACCTTTCTTCAGATTGATTGTAGAAGGGGGGAATTTGCTGGAAGAGAGGTGGGGGTGGGACACTGCCAGGTAAGTGATAGTTGGATACAGGTCATAAGGGATAGGAGTAGAATTAGGCCATTCGGCCCACCAAGTCTACTCCGCTATTCAATCATGGCTATCTATCTCCTAACCCCATTCTCCTGCCTTCTCTGCTAATCAAGAATCTATCTATCTCTGACTTAAAAATATCTACTGACGGCATCCAGCCTTGTGTGGCAAAGAATGCCACAGATTCACCATCCTCCGACTAAAGACATTCCTCCTCATCCTTTAATTCTGAGGCTATGACCTCTAGTCCTAGACTCTCTCACTAGTGGAAACATCTTCTCCACATCCACTCTATCCAAGCCTTTCACTATTCTGTATGTTTAAATTAGGTCCCCCCTCATTCTTCTAAACTCCAGCGAGTACAGGCCCAGTGCCGACAAAAGCTCATCATAGGTTAACCTACTCTTTCCTGGGATCATTCTTGTAAACTTCCTCTGGACCCTTTCCAGGGCCAGCACATCCTTCCTCAGATACAGTGCCCAAAATTGCTCACAATATTCCAAATGTGGCCTTATAGAGCCTCAACTTTACATCCCTGCTTTTGTATACAAGCCTGATTCGACCTGCAGATTAACATGTTGGGAATTCTGCACCAGCACTCCCAGGTCCCTTTCCAAATCCAATTTCTGGATTCTCACCCCATTTAGAAAATAGTCTACGCCTTTATTCCTACTACCACAATGCATGACTCCACACTTTGCTACACTATATCCCATCTGCCACTTCCCTGCCCTCTCCCAACCTGTCCAAGTCCTTCTACAGTCCCTGCTTTCTGCACACTACCTACCAATCCACCTATTTTCGTATAATTCGCAAACTTTGCCACAAAGCCTTCAATCCCCTCGTTCAAATCATTAATCTACAACGTGAAGAGTAGCGGCCCCAGCACCAACCCTTGCAGAACTCCACTAGTCACCGGCAGCCTTCCAGAAAAAGCACCCTATATTGTCACTCTTGACTTACTCCTGACTCTAGTGATTCATTAAATATCACCATCAATGCCTCCACAATCTCTAAAGCCACCTCTTTCAGAACCCTAGGGCGCAGTCCATCCGGTCCCGGTGACGTATCAACCTTCAGCCCTTCCAGCTTCCCAAGCACCTTCTCCCTAGTATTAGGTGAGGGGGGGGCTATTAATTGGCAGAGGGTTGGATAAACCTCCTGGTTGCTAACCATTTTAACGTCCCTTCCCATGCCCATACTAACCTATCTGTCCTGGGTCTCCTCCATTCAGCAAGAGGCCATATGCAAACCAGAGGAACATCATCTCATATTCCACTTAGGTAGCTTGTAGCCTAATGGTATGAACACTGAATTCATCAATTTTAGGTAACTAACCTACAATCACCCACCCCCTTTTCTTCCCTCTCTCTTCCCTGGACATGCACCCATTGCTCCCTTTCCCCAGCCCCCTGACTTCCTTCCTCAAGCTTCACATTTTGAGACTTTTCTATACTTAACTCCTTATCTGACTTTTGTCTTTTTATCTTTACCTCTTGTCCAACTCACTGCCAATCAAATACTCCCCCTCACCTGTATCTACTTATCACTTGCCTGGCTTCATCCCACCCTGACCTCTCTTCCAGCTTTCTCCACCCCTCTTCCCACTATCAGTTGGAAGAAGGGTCCCGATCCAAAAGATAACTTATCCATGTTCTGCAGACATGACCTATCGCTTTCCAGCACTTTGTATCTTTTTTTCACTTGAACTTCTTGTATTACCTACCAAACAAAGTGAACATTGTAGCAACAAAAATAATATATAAATAATCAAGCAATTTGTAGTTGAAGCTTACAAACAAAAGGTGAAACATACCCAGAATGCAGAGAATTCCATCAGATTTCTGCTTGTTGCTGTAATTCAGGAGGGCTTGCACTCGCCGAAGACGGCTGCAACTAAAATAAAAATGCATATCTGAAATAACAGCCCATTAAATTGTAGACCTACATTGCAAAAAATCAAAAGAAATCAAAATCCTATTTCTTGCAGAAGCCAAAAAATTGCTTGTTTTTTTTACTAAATATTCATCATTGACAGTTATAGATTAAAGACATTGTTGAGATTTCAACAGATATGAAAGTTGTAATTGTTTTAAGTAATTTCTACGGATTAGACGATTTTATTTTCCCACCCAAGAATCAAGAAACTTGATTAATTATCAATAAATCAAAATGTTTGTGTCAAATTTATATTCAATCTTAGGGCTTTCCTACAGGCTTTGGGTGGCAGGGTAGTGCAGCGGTTGAGTTGCTGTCTTACAGCACCAGAGACCCAGATTTGATCCCGACTACAGGTGCTGTTTGTACAGAGTTTGTACTTTCCCCCCGTGACCTGCGTGGGTTTTCTCCGAGATCCTCCTACACTCCAAAGATGTACAGGTTTATAGGTTAATATTAATAATAATAATATATTTTATTGTCATTGCACGTCAGTGCAACGAGATTTAGTATGCAGCTTCCAACCGATGTAAAAGAAGAGTAAAATAAATAAATAGCTGTGTGACGTGACCATCTGAGGGAGACAGTCCAGGGGGGATGGGGGGCACTCAGCAGGACCAGTTCAGAGCCGCTATAGCTCTGGGAATAAAGCAGTTTCTGAGTCTGGAGGTTCGGGCGTAGAAGGCCTTGTAACATCTGCTGGAGGGAAGTAGTTCGAACAGTCCGTTACAGGGGTGTGAGGAGTCTTTATGGATGCTGACGGCTTTCCTGAGGCACCATGTGTATTGTATAGTGTTAATGTGCGGGGATTGCTGGTCGGGTGCAGACTCGGTGGGCCAAAGGGCCTGTTTCCGCGCTGTATCTCTAAACTAAAACTAAACTAAAAAGTAAATTCAGTCTGGGTATTAGTAGCATACTTTCAGTACCATTTATCATGGCTCCAACTATTTTTCCTGCTACAAGCAAGTTCCAGGAAGGAAGAGGGATAAGGATGGCAAATCATGGTTATAAAGTAAGGAAAACCTTGAATGACTTTTTTTTTGTAATGTCCATTGAAAAAGAGGTTGTAATTTGGTCAAAAAGAAAAAGGGCCCGTTTCCGCGCTGTATCTCTAAACTAAAAAGTAAATTCAGTCTGGGTATTAGTAGCATACTTTCAGTACCATTTATCATGGCTCCAACTATTTTTCCTGCTACAAGCAAGTTCCAGGAAGGAAGAGGGATAAGGGTGGCAAAGTAAGGAAACCTTGAATGACCAAAGAGGTTGTAAATTTGGTCAAAAAGAAAAAGGAAGCACATGCAAGGTTTAAGAGGATGAGGCTCTTTGAGGAACAACGGAGAAAAGAACTCGACCAGCCAATTAGAAGGGCCAAAAGGGCTCACAAAATGGCTTTGGTGACTCGGATTAAATAAATTCCCAAGGCTTTTTATATCTCCATTAAAAACATGACGCAACCAGGGAGAAGGTAGGACTGACTTAGGATAAAGGAGGTAATTTGTGCTTGGAGTTAAGGGATGTAGGCAAGGTACAAAGTCAGTTACTTTGCATCTGTTTTCACCAAAGAGATCATGCAGGACAATGAGATCAGTGTGGAAAATACTAATATGCAAGGGCAGTTTGAGATTAAGGAGGAGGAGGTGTTGAGGCTCTTGAAGAGCATTAGTTTAGAGGGCGAATAAATCCCCAGGACCTGATGGGATTTAGTTTAGTTTGTTATTGTCACGTGTACAGAGGTATAATGAAAAGACTTTGTTTGTGTGTTATCCAGACAAAGAAGACCAAATATAAATTGTGCATGTTGCAAGCCGTCCAACATGCACAATAAAGGATACAACATTTAGTACAAGATATAACATTGAAGTCCGATTAAAAATAGTTCAAAGGTCTCAAATTAGGTCAATGGGAGTTCAAACCGCACTCTAGCGGATGAGAGGCCTAATAAGAGCTGGGAGGAAACTGTTCCTGAATCTGGAGGTATGCATTTTCAAAATTTCTCTACCTCCTGCCCGATGAGGGGAGAAGAGGGTGTGGCTGGGGTAAGATCTATGTTTCTAAGACCAGTCCTAGATGTAGTCAATGGAAGGGAGGCTGGTTTGTGTAATGGTCTGGGTTTCGTCAACATCTTTGCAACATCTTGTGGTCTTGAATGGTGCAGTTCCCAAACCAGACTGTGATGCATCCTGAGAAGATGCTCTCTATGGCGCATGCATCTGTGTTCCTCGGACTATCCTTGACCAGACTTTGCTGGCTTTATCTTGCATGGAAGCTTATTCCCTTATTATGTATCTATACACCTTAAATAGATTGATTGTAATCATGCATTGTCTTTCTGCTGACTGGTTAGCATGCAACAAAAAGCTTTTCACTGTACCTCAGTACACGTGACAATAAACTGAACTGCATTGAGATGTTGGTGAGGGTTATGGGAGACATGCCGAACTTCTAAGAAAGTAAGCCTTTTCCGGAAATAACGCAGGTTATTGAGGCAAGAGAGGAGAATGCGAGTCTGAAGAAGGGTCTCGACCCGAAACGTCACCCATTCCTTCTCTCCAGAGATGCTGCCTATTTCGCTGAGTTATTCCAGATTTTTGTGTCTATCTTCGGAAGCTTAACAAAAATCTTTGCATCTTCTCCAGCCTCTAGCGAGGTCCCAGAGGACTGGAAAAGTAGCTAATGTTGTTCCTTTGTTTAAGGGAAGTTCAGAGAATCCAGGAAATTATAGGCCAGTGAGTCTCACATCTGTTGTATGGAAGCTGTTGGAGAGGATAGGATTTTGGGATATGATTTACTTTCATTTGTAAGAGAATGGGTTAAATTAAGGACAGTCAGAAAGGCTTTGTACATGTCTTACTAACTTGATCACATTTTTTTAGGAAGTTATGAAAATTATCAATGAAGGTAGGGCAGAGGATTGATGGCCAGTATGGATTTGTTGGGCCAAATGGCCCGTTTCCCTTCTAGATCTCTAAACCAAACTAATAGCGGTGTGCAGTATTACATGAAATTGAATCACAGATTCTATCCTCTGAATAATCTAACTATATGATAACATACAACGATTCAATTCAATTTGGCCATTGTGAATTATGAAAAGTTAAATATTAAATGACATACTGAAATGGAAATGAAAGACAGACGCTCCATCTTCCACCATGGCAACACAAACATGTGCAAACAAAGCAATTATTTTCTAGTATGTTTTGATTTGCATGGATTATATATCCAACTCAACAAGGAAGCAAAGAAGTTCAATGAAGGAATGGCACTTGAGATGGTATGCATGGACTCCCAAATGATTAGACAGTGGAATAAAAAAATCTGCAACCATGCAGATAGAAAATTAGGAGGAGAGGGGAGGGGGAGAGGAGGAGGTGAAGAAGAGGAGGGGAGGAGAGGAGGAGGGGATCGGGCGAGCGAGCTGCGAAAAGCGGAGAGTACCCGGAGGGAGAGAGCTTTGGTTCAGGGCCTGACCCGTCATCTCTCTGGAAACCCGAGTCGAGGTGTATAGCAGCGGGGGGGGGGTGGGGGGGGGGGGGGGGGGTAAGTGAGGAGGAGCGGTTAGCAGCAGGAGGGAGCGGGGAGGAGCGGTAGGGAGGGGGCGTGACTTCACTCGCTGCACGTGGCATATAGCGCAGCAGGCCGCGAGGTGAAAGTTCTTCAAAAGCAAGCCAGGGAGCTCTTGAGTGCTCATGACCTCGGAAGCCCTCGGGATCTGCAGAACAGAGCCCACTTGATCGTTCCTTCTGCGTCTTTTGAAGAACCGGGGAGGGGGGGGGGTGGGTGTTGAGGTTCTGGGAAAACAGTGCCCAGCAGGCAGCGCGTTGAAAATTCTGCGCAGCTGGCCGCGAGGAGCAAAGGCATTGTGACGTCATCCAGCTCGCTTCAGCAGTTAGATTTTAAAAAGATGTCCGATTGGTGAACAATTTTAGTAAAAACAACTCGGGAAATAATTAATCAAATTTTCAGATAAAGGGATTTTTGAAATATGAGGTAAATCTCTACCAGAATATGTAAAAATTTCACCGTTACCGTGTCGGCTTTTCGAGGAGATGTGATGGGATGGTCAGCGCAGCTTGGATTGAGATGTTTGAAGAAGTAACCAAAAAGGTTGATGTGGGCAGGGCCATAGATGTTGTTATGCTGTATGGACTTGAGCAAGGCCTTTGATGAGGTTTTGCATGTTAGCTTGCTTTGGAAGGTTAGATTTTTTAGTTTTGTTTATTATTGTCACTCTACCGAGGCATGCTATCAAGTCTAAGAAACGACTACGCGAATACAATCTAATAGACCACAGTGCACAGATAAAGGATAACGGAAGATATAAAGTCCAATTAAATATAGCTCTAAGGACTCCAATGAGGTAGAAGGGAGGGCAGGACCCCACTCGAGCCGATGAGAGGATCGATGTGAAGATACTGCCCCTGAATCTGGAGGTATCCGTTTTCAAACATGTGTACTTCTTGCCTGATGGGAGGGGGGAAAAGAGGAAGAAACCAGGGAGAGATTCGTCCTTGATTATGCTAGCAGCCTTGCTGAGGTGGGCAACTCTGCAATTTATTGAGGTCTTGGATGCAGCTGTTCCCAAACCAGGCTGTGATGCATTCCGTAAAGTACCTTCTACTGCGCATCAGCCGAGGACTGCATGGGATCCAAGGAGAGCTAGCTAATTGAATACAAAATTGGCTTCATGGTGGAAAGCAGAGGATAGTGGTAAAAGGCTCTTCAGATAGGAGGACATTCAGAATGGCAGGTAGTGACTAGTGGGGTGCCGCAAGGCTCGGTACTGGGACCCCAGTTATTTACAATATAATGATTTAGACGAAGGAATTAAATGTGACATCTCCAGGTTTGCAGATGACACAGAGCTGGGTGGCAGTGTGAGCTGCAATGAGGATGCTATGAGGCTGCCGGTGACTTGGATAGGTTGGGTGAGTGGGCAGATGCATGGCAGATGCAGTATAATGTGGATAAATGTGAGGTTATCCATTTTGGTGGCAAGAACAGGAAGGCAGATTACTATCTGAATGGTAGACTCAAAATGTTGGAGTAACACAACGGGTCAAGCAGCATCTCTGGAGAGAAGGAATGGGTGACGTTTCGGGTCGAAACCCTTCTTCAGACTGGCAATCTTCACCATTATCTGAATGGTGTCAGATTAGGAAAAGGGGTGGTGTAACGAGACCTGGGTGTGCTTGTACATCAGTCACTGAAAGTAAGCATGCAGGTACAGCAGACAGTGAAGAAAGCTAATGGCATCTTGGCCTTCATTGCAAGAGGATTTGAGTTTAGGAGCAAGGAGGTCCTACTGCAGTTGTACAGGGCCCTGGTGAGACTATTGTGTGCAATTTTTGTCTATTTTGAGGGAGTACAACTTAGGTTCACCAGATTAATTCTGGGGATGGTGGAATTGAATGGGTCAACTGACCTTGTATTCACTGGAATTTAGAAGGATGAGAGGGCGTCTTATAGAAACATATAAAATTCTTAAAGGATTGGACATGCTAGATGTAGGAAAAATGGTCCCGATGTTGAAAGAGTCCAGAACCAGGGATCACAGTTTAAGAATAAAGGCAGAGCTGCCACGTTTTGTCAGAGCATGTCAGTATTCTAGTACCTGAAAATCAGTATTTTGCTGAGGAAATCAGTATTTTTACACGGTGCCATTTTGCTGAAAAAAGTGTTATTTTTTATGTGCGGTCATACCCATGTTAGAGTACAAGAATGCATATCAAACCTACCAATTGACATGGTACCATTGCTATCAATTGACATGTCTTCAACGCACCTTACTTGACAGTGCATCAATTGCCATCTCTTTGTATGCTGCTGTTTGAACGGCTGCTTCCTGCATTTAGCACCAGATAATGCTGTAGAAGCCATTTTGGAAGCCTCCCTCTCCCTCCTTCCCCTCCCTCTCTCCATCCCTCTCTCTCGCTCCCCCTCCCTTTCCATCTCCCCTCCCTCTCTCTTCCTCTCTCTCTCTCCTCCTTCCTTTTTATCTCCCTCCCTCTCTTATTCCCTTCCTCCCTCTCTCCCTCCCCTCTCCATCCTCTTCCAACCCCTCCCTTTCTCCACCCCTCCCTCTCTCCCCCTTGAGCCCACCCACCATTCTATTAAATCAAGGCCAATCTCAATGTAACTGCAATCCCACTGGTAACCTTTCACCACTAGGCTTATCCAGAATTTTACCACTGCCTGAAAAATAATCAAAGGCTCAAAGAGAATTCCAAAGACTCATTGTTATACGAGAATTTTCCTGAGCAGTCTGTGACCCATAGCGCTGTGGCCCATGGCGCTATGTTTAAAGCCCATAGCGCTACAGCCAGTAGCGCTATATTTAGAACCCATAGCGTGCAGCCGACAGCTCTTCGTTTAAATTCCCACGTGTTAAACTGACAGCGCTCTGTTTAAACCTGGAGGAGGACAGGCAGCGACTCTGGAGAGAAGGAATGGGTGACGTTTCTGGTCGGGACCCTTCTTCAGACTGAACTGAACTCCGTGTTTAACAACACAAAATCGTACATCAGTATTCTTATCGCATTTCCGTACAAAATACGGAAAATCCGTACTACTTGGCAGCTCTGTAAGTGGTAGGTCATTTAGGATTGAGCCCAGAGAGTTGTGAATCTGTGGAATTCTCTGCCACAGAAGGCAGTGGAGGCCAATTTACTAGATGTTTTCAAGAGAGTTAGTTATAGCTCTTAGGGCTAAGGGAATCAAGGGATATGGGGAGAAAGCAGGAACGGGGTAATGATTGTGGATGATCAGCCATGATCATATTGAATGGTGGTGCTGGCTCGAAGGGCCGAAAGGCCTACTCCTGCACCTATTGTCTATGTTTTTAAACATGGGTTGCTACAACTGAACTGTCATCACCGACCATGGAGAAGAAAGTGACGGCGAGGACAAAGGCTCGGTGAGTGGACCGTCAACGGACGAATTCGAAGAGGAATGGAAATATGATGATGAATTATTTATATCTCCTTTACTCCGGTACGAGGAATAAAATAGGGCGGCAGTCTCACCGCTCCGGCCGCTGAGCGATCAGTAGAGGAACAACCGCTGTATCTCTCCGCCCCCGCACCATTCCCCCCCCACCCCCCAATCCAGCCGCTCCAGGCTTCGCGAGCATCTCTTGTTCCCTCAGTCCTACAAACCCTCCCCTACCATATCATTCCTTCCACCAATGCCTCTGCCCCCATCCATCGATCCCACCCCCTACCCACCTCAGGCTCACACACCGCCACACCCCTCAATTACCTCAACACCCCCATTACCACAACCTATCCCCATTCCCCCCACCCCCCTCCCCATTACCCTCAACCCCCTCCCCATTACCCCAACCCCCCTCCCCATTCCCCCCAACCCCCCTCCCCATTACCCCAACCCCCTCCCCATTACCCCAACCCCCCTCCCCATTACCCCAACCCCCCTCCCCATTACCCCAACCCCCCTCCCCATTACCCCCACCCCCCTCTCCCCATTACCCCAACCCCACTCCCCATTACCCCAACCCCCAACCGCCCCCTCCCCATTACCCCAACCCCCCTCCCCATTACCCCCAACCCCCTCCCCATTACCCCAACCCCCTCCCCATTACCCCAACCCCCCTCCCCATTACCCCAACCCCCCTCCCCATTACCCCAACCCCCCTCCCCATTACCCCCACCCCCTCCCCATTACCCCTCAACCCCCCTCCCCATTACCCCAACCCCCCCTCCCCATTACCCCAACCCCCCTCCCCATTACCCCCACCCCCTCCCCCATTACCCCAACCCCCCATCATACCCTCAACCCCCTCCCCATTACCCCAACCCCCTCCCCATTACCCCACACCCCCCTCCCCATTACCCCAACCCCCCTCCCATTACCCCAACCCCCCCCCATTACCCCAACCCCCTCCCCATTACCCCAACCCCCCTCCCCATTACCCCAACCCCCCTCCCCATTCCCCAACCCCCCCTCCCCATTACCCCCCACCCCCCTCCCCCCATTCCCCCCTCCCCATTACCCCCAACCCCCTCCCCATTACCCCAACCCCCTCCCCATTACCCTCAACCCCCCTCCCCATTACCCCCAACCCCCTCCCCATTACCCCAACCCCCCCTCCCCATTACCCCAACCCCCTCCCCATTACCCAACCCCCCTCCCCATTACCCCAACCCCCCACCCCATTACCCCAACCCCCCTCCCCATTACCCCAACCCCCTCCCCATTACCCCAACCCCCCTCCCCATTACCCCAACCCCCCCTCCCCATTACCCCCACCCCCCCCCCATTACCCCAAACCCCCTCCCCATTACCCCCAACCCCCCTCCCCATTACCCCAACCCCCTCCCCATTACCCCAACCCCCCTCCCCATTACCCCAACCCCCCTCCCCATTACCCCCAACCCCCCTCCCCATTACCCCAACCCCCCCCCCATTACCCCCAACCCCCCTCCCCATTACCCCAACCCCCCCCCCTCCCCATTACCCCCAACCCCCCTCCCCATTACCCCAACCCCCCCTCCCCATTACCCCCACCCCCCTCCCCATTACCCCAACCCCCCTCCCCATTACCCCAACCCCCCTCCCCATTACCCCAACCCCCTCCCCATTACCCCAACCCCCCCCTCCCCATTACCCTCAACCCCCTCCCCATTACCCCCAACCCCCCTCCCCATTACCCCCCAACCCCCCCCCATTACCCCAACCCCCCTCCTCCCCATTACCCCCCCCCCCCTCCTCCCCATTACCCCCACCCCCCTCCCCATTACCCCAACCCCCCTCCCCCCCCCCCCCCCCCTCCCCCAACCCCCCCATCATTCCCTCAACCCCCCTCCCCATTACCCCAACCCCCAGCCCCGTTGGGTCTGCCCCCCCACCCCCAGATTCCCCCATCCCCCCGCTCCCCCACCCCACGCCACCCCCCCCACCCACATATCCACCCCCCCCCACAACCCCCCCCCCCCCCCCCATTACCCCCCACCCACCCCCCTCCCCATTACCCCACCCCCCCCTCCCCATTACCCCAACCCCCTCCCCATTACCCCCAACCCCCCTCCCCATTACCCCAACCCCTCCCCCATTACCCCAACCCCCCCCCCATTACCCCACCCCAACCCCCTCCCCATTACCCCCAACCCCCCTCCCCCATTACCCTCACCCCCCCTCCCCATTACCCCCAACCCCCCCTCCCCATTACCCCAACTCCCCATTCCCCCCCCCAACCCCCCTCCCCCATTACCCCAACCCCCCTCCCCATTACCCCCAACCCCCCCTCCCCATTACCCCAAACCCCCCTCCCCATTACCCCAACCCCCCTCCCCATTACCCCAACCCCCCCCCTCCCCATTACCCTCAACCCCCTCCCCATTACCCCAACCCCCCTCCCCATTACCCCAACCCCCCCTCCCCATTACCCCCCAACCCCCCTCATCATTACCCCCAACCCCCCCCCCCATCGCGCCCCGCCCCCATTCCATTTTAAACAGCGTCCCCCCGCGCGGTAACACCCGCCCCCTCCTTTGAACCGTCTTTGCTTTGAACATTTGAACCGGGCCGCGCGCCCCCTCACACCAACCGCCGCCGCCGCCCCGCCCCCGCACCTCAGGCTCGCGCTGAAGGAGTGGAACCTCGCGCTGCTGCTCCTCCAGGCTCCCGCCGACCGGCGCTCCCTCCCCGCCGAGGCTTCCTGCAGCATCGACAGCATCGTCTCTCCCTCCATCTTCCTCCGTATCTGTAAGTGTATCTTGTTCTTGTTTATAAACTGCTGCTTTCTCTTCACGGAATGCGGGTGTGGCGTTTTCTTTGTGCAGCTTCTGAAGGGAGGAGGGGTAAGTAAGTGAGCGAGAGAGAGACAGCGAGCCTCCCTTCACCGCGGCGCCATCCTACTGACGAATGGCTGCCTGGCCTGGCCGGGCCGGGGCGGGCGGGGACACGGATCCCACTGGGCTCTGGTAGCCGAGGAGAAGGGGGGAAGCTGCTGCCAACGCCGCCCCTCTGTACCACAGCTCCGCGAAAACTCGGGTTACGTGTGCACTCGCCTCTCCCAGCCCCGGAAATGGAGCTGTGTTTGCCGTTACCGTTATCTGCCCTGTGTGGGGTTTGTGTGGTGGTGCGTCGTGTTCTCGCCACCCCCTCCGTCCCCGCTGCCGTGGTACCTTCCCCCACAGCCCCGCCCGCCCGCTCGCTCGCCGCCGCTGCGTGTGTGTGTCTGCAAAGTTGATCTTGTGGTTGGCGGCGGCGCTGGGCGGGCGAGCGGTCGGTCGGGGCGGCGTAGAGAGCGGGCGGGCGACATTTATTGTGCAAGGAAGGAACTACAGTGCAGATACTGGTTTACACTGAATATTGGGCACAAAAAGCCTGGATATAACTCAGGAAGATGGCCAAGCATGAAGAGCTGGTCATAGACTGCCGTAAGCAGGGCTGGAAGGCAAGGTGCACGCCCATCGAGGTTGGCTGCAGAGGTTTTGCAGGGCAATCGCTCTACAAAGCCTAGAGTGCACCGGGCATCAACGGAGTGGAGGGGAGAAGAGCCATCAAGAACACCACAGAGGCAGCGGAGAAGGCCTCGAGATGGCTCTGGATCAGGAGAGGAGGTCCATGGGGAGGAGCAATTGCCACCCGAACACAAGTCGTGGTCTGATCAACCATGGCTGGGTCGCCTGGGTGAGGGTGTCTGATATTGAAAGACCCGAAACACCCAATGACCCCAGGTTACATCACTGATGATGTGTTCAGGAGCATTTATCAATGTATTTGTATCAATCAGCTGGACAGGCAGCGTATCTGGAGAGACGGAATGAATGGGTGACGTTTCAGGTCGAGACATACATAGAAACAGTAGGTGCAGGAGGAGGCCATTCGGCCCTTCGAGCCAGCACCGCCATTCAATGTGATCATGGTTGATCATCCACAACCAGGGGTGGAAGATTGCAACCTTCACTATCCATGTAGTCCGCCGTGTTTCAACAAATGCAATCGACCCGGCGTGCACAATGAAATAAGATCAAATAGACCAAGTTGTCCTACAACTTTAGGCTGTGCACGCCATACGCAAGAAGCAGAAGATCCACAACCAGTACCCTGTTCCTGCCTTCACCCTATATCCCTTATCTTTAACTATCTAACTCTCTCTTGAAAGCATCCAGTGAATTGGCCTCCCTTGCCTTCTGAGGCAGAGAATTCCACAAATTTGCAACTCTCTGGCTGAAAAAAATTATCTCCTCATCTCAGTCCTAAATGGCTCACCCCTTCTTCTTAAACTGTGGTACCTGGTTCTGGACTACACCAACGTCGGGAACACGTTTCCTGCCTCTAGCGTATCCTATCCATGTGCCTATCTACTGTAAACACCTCTTAAACACCATTATTTCATCAGCCTCCACCACCACCATGCTTACAAAAGAAACTGCAGACCTGTGTTGCTAAAGATGACACTAAGATAAACTAATCTGGCTGCATTATATTGGGAAGTTGAACACAACCTTCATGAATCAGATAAATGTGCCAAATTACTAAAAAAAAAAACCACACAGAAATGTTGGAGGACTTGGTGAATCAGGCGGGAATCATGGAGGGAAATGGACAGTTGATGTTATTTTGGGACAGGACCCCCACTGAGTTCCTGCCATTTTGGTCCCCTAATTTGAGGAAGGACATTCTTGCTATTGAGGGAGTGCAACGTAGGTTTACAAGGTATCTCTCCCTCCTAACCCCAATCTCCTGCCTTCTCCACATAACTCCTGACACACATTCTGACTTTTGCTTCCCAAAATACATAACTTCCCAATTGTTGGGATTAAATTCCATCTGCCCTGCCCAACTTTAGATCTGATAAATTTAGCTTTCGTAAACCTTTCTTGTTATGCAAACACAAACTTATGTCATCTCCAGAAGTGCTTGTTAGACCTATATTGACATATCCGAAGGGTCCCGACCCGAAACATCAGCTGTCGATGTTTTCCAGGGATTCTGCCAGAGTTATTCCAGCATTTTGCCTTTCTTTGTAAACCAGCATCTGCAGTTCCTTGTTTCTTCGTATTTTCATTTCTTCTGCCTGTGATACAAGCTGAGTTGTGTATGAACAAAATCACTCATTAATTATCCATTACCTTAAACCTGAACCTTCCATTCTCTTTCACGGACGTGCTAGTTGACATCAATCGCTATTTGGCACAACTTCAGGCTTGTAAACACCAAATGTGCAGTGATTTTGTAATATAGAAAATAAATCAAGATGTACACGTACATAGTTTGTGGATACGGGCATTTTTAAATTACTATCTAAGAATGTGATTGTTGGGACCAAATAATGTTTTTCTTTCTTGTGAAGAGGCAGCGCCTTAAATGTTAAATATTTTGTTCTCCACAGTTGCTGCTTGCCCTGCTGAGAGTTTCTAGCATCAGTGATTTTGTTTTACTTTTACTTTATCTTCTTACAGTAATTATAAATGTTAACCACTCCCTGAAAACATAGAAAAATAGGTGCAGGAGTAGGCCATTCGGCCCTACGAGCCAGCACCGCCATTCAATATGATGATAGCTGATCACTTAAAATCAGTACTCCGTTCCTGCTTTTTCCCAATATCCCTTGATTCCTTTAGCCCTAAGAGCTAAATCTAACTCTCTTGAAAACATCCAGTGAATTGGCCTCCACTGCCTTCTGTGGCTGCAAATTCCACAGATTCACAACTCTCTAGGTGAAGAATGTTTTCCTTACCTCAATCCTAAATGGCCTACCCCTTATTCTTAAACTGTGACCCCTGGTTCTGGACTCCTGCAACATCGGGAATATTTTTCCTGCATCTAGCCTTTAAAAATTGTATATGTTTCTATAAGAAACCCTCTCATCCTTCTGAATTGAAGTAAATACAAGCCCAGTTGACCCATTCTTTCATCATATGTCAACCCAGTTCAGTCTTGACCGTGAGTGCTGACTGTGTGGAGTTTGCCTGTGTTCCCTGTGTCTGCGTGGGTTTTCTCTGGGAGGTCTGATTTCTTCCAAGATCACACCTTCCAAGGTGTGTTAAATAGCCACTGTAAATTGCCCAAATGCATTGGTGACCAAGTTCAAGAACAGCTACTTGCCCTCAACCATAAGGTTCTTGAACGATGCATTACAATAAACTTAGCAAGTAGACACAAGGAACTGAAGGTGCAGGTTTACAAAAAGAAGTCACAAAGTGCTGGAGTATCTCAGTGGTTCAGGCAACATCTCTGGAGAACATGGACAGGTGACATATAGGTTGGAGCCCTTCTTCAGAATATTTGTGGTGGCGGTATGAGAAAGCTGGAAGAGAGAAGGGAATAGGACAAAACCTGACGAGTGATTGGTGGATAAAAGAGGGTGTGGTTGATAGGCAGATGGTTGAATGAAGGCCAGAGATGAAAAGGCAAAAATTGTGATATGAGGATAGAAGGGGATGGAATTGTAAAGCCAGAGGAGGGAATATAGGTGGAAAGGGGGGAGCAGGGAGGGGAGAAATGGCAGTGAATTCAGGTAGGGCCCAGGGAAGGGAGAAGGGCAATAAGAAAAAAAAATGGGAGGGTTTGATTGTAGGTTAGGTACCTAAAATTGGAGAATTCAATGTTGATACATTATGTTGAAAGCTACCTAAGCACAGTAAAGGGCCTGTCCCACTTGCGCAATTTTTTTCGGCGACTTGCCGGCACCAGTCACAGTCGCAGCAGGTCGTCGAAAATTTTCAACTATGTAAATCCAGTAGAGATCAGGAAAAGTTACGACTTTGGGTGACTACTCACGACCATACAGATGTCACCCCGCAACTTGTCTGCTCCATAGATGTTACTGCACCCGCTGAGTTTCTTCAGCACTTTTGTCTACCTTCGATTTTCCAGCATCTGCAATTCCTTCTTGCACATAGTCTTATCTGTGTTGTTAAAATGTAGCTTACTTTTAGAAGATTTTCTTTTGAAGAAAAGAAAACCTAACTAAAAGTTTCATTTTAACAATGTTTGCATAACGACACTAGGTGGAGTAACTATGCTCTGACTTGGCTGTACGGACTCCTCTAATTTTCACCATATGTTGGCTAAATGGGCAAACGGGACTAGCTCAGAGAGTCATCTTGTTTGGTATGGATGAATTGGCCGAAGGGGCTGTTTCTGTGCTGAATAATACTATTGCTCTGCAGCCATTTCTCATTTTACACGGGGTTATGTTCTTGACAAGCAGCACGTTAAGAAACATTAGGATAGGTACATGGATAAGATAGGTTGAGAGCTATATGGGTCAAACGCAGGCAGGTGGGATATGTTGGTTGGTGTGGGCAAGTTGGGCCAAGGGGCCTGTTATATTACTCCATAACTATCTCAGAAATGTGTAACTTAAATATTTTTACCATAGGAATGTAGTCAAGGGGAAGAGTCATAACTGTTTACATCACATGAAAAATAGTTCATTTATGACAGCCATTATTCTTTTACTTTGTACATTGATATAAAAAAGTTAAAGAAAAAATAACAGGAAAAGACATCTTAAATAAATGTTTATTTAATATCTAATTTAAGCAGCAGCTCGCTGCAAAACGTCGCTGTTGCCTTGCCAGGCATTGCACGTGACTATGCGACCAAGTGTAAATTTGGCCGCTAATTCAAACATTTTGATTTTGATTAAACGTGCATTATTCCAAAAGCTCATAAATCAAACATGTAAAACGAGGTACACAAAAATGCTGGAGAAACTCAGCGGGTGCAGCAGCATCTATGGAGCGACGGAAATGGGTAACGTTTTGGGCCGAAACCCTTCTTCAGACTGATAGGGGGTGGCGGGGAGAAGGAAGGAAAAAGGAGGAGGAAGAGCCCGAGGGCTGGGGGATGTGAGGAGACAGCCCGAGGGCTGAGGAAGGGGAGGAGACAGCAACTGCTAACAAAATTGGGAGAATTCGATGTTCATGCCCGCAGGATGCAGACTCCCCAAGCGAAATATGAGGTGCTGTTCCTCCAATTTCTGGTGTTGCTCACTCTGGCAATGGAGGAGACCCAGGACAGAGAGGTCGGATTGGGAATGGGAGGGGGAGTTGAAGTGTTGAGCCACCGGGAGGTCAGGTAGGTTCTTGCGGACCAAGCGGAGGTGTTTGGCGAAGCAATCACCCAACCTCTGCTTAGTCTCACCGATGTAGATCAGCTGACATCTAGAGCAGCGGATGCAGTAGATGAGGTTGGAGGAGATACAGGTGAACCTCTGTCGCACCTGGAACGACTGCTTGGGTCCTTGAATGGAGTCGAGGGGGGAGGTAAAGGGACAGGTGTTGCATTTTTTTTGCGGTTGCAACGGAAAGTGCCCGGGGAGGGAGTGGTACGGGAAGGAAGGGAAGAATAGACAAGGGAGTTACGGAGGGAGCGGTCTTTGCGGAAGGCAGACATGGGGGGAGATGGGAAGATGTGGCGAGTGGTGGGGTCACGTTGGAGGTGGCGAAAATGACAGAAGATTACTTGTTGTATGTGACGGCTGGTGGGGTGAAAGGTGAGGACTAGGGGGACTCTGCCCTTGTTGCGAGTGCGGGGATGGGGAGAGAGAGCAGTGTGGTGAGGTATGGAAGGGACCCTGGTGCGAGCCTCATCTATGGTGGAGGAGGGGAATCCCCGTTACCTGAAGAATGAGGACATTTCAGATGTCCTGGTGTGGAACGCCTCATCCTGGGAGCAGATGCGGAGTAGGCGGAGGAATTGGGAGTAGGGGGTGGAGTCCTTACAGGAAGCAGGATGGGAAGAAGTGTAGTCTAGATAGCCATGGGAGTCAGTGGGTTTATAGTTGATGTCGGCCAGAAGTCTATCACCTACGATGGAGAAGGTGAGGTCAAGGAATGGTAGGGAAGTGTCGGAAATAGTCTAGGTGTATTTGAGTGCCGGATGGAAGTTTGGTGGTGAAGTGGATCAGATTCAGATTCAGATTCAATTTTAATTGTCATTGTCAGTGTACAGTACAGAGACAACGAAATGCATTTAGCATCTCCCTTGAAGAGCGACATAGCAAACGATTTGAATAAAAAAAAAAAATAAGTGTAATAAGTGTCCGGGGGTGGGGGGGTTGGTGATTGGCAGTCACCGAGGTACGTTGTTGAGTAGAGTGACAGCCGCCGGAAAGAAGCTGTTCCTCGACCTGCTGGTTCGGCAACGGAGAGACCTGTAGCGCCTCCCGGATGGTAGGAGGGTAAACAGTCCATGGTTGGGGTGAGAGCAGTCCTTGGCGATGCTGAGCGCCCTCCGCAGACAGCGCTTGCTTTGGACAGACTCAATGGAGGGGAGCGTGGAACCGGTGATGCGTTGGGCAATTTTCACCACCCTCTGCAATGCCTTCCGGTCGGAGACAGAGCAGTTGCCATACCATATTGTGATGGTTGGTAAGGATGCTCTCGATGGTGCAGCGGTAGAAGTTCACCAGGATCTGAGGAGACAGTCAGGATGAAGTCAGTCAGTTGTGTGTGGGTGCAGGAGGTGGCCCCAAAGCAGTCGTTGATGTAATGGAGGTAGAGGTCGGGGATGGGGCCCTGGTACGTATTGAACAAGGATTGTTCAACGTACCCGACAAAGAGGCAGGCGTAGCTGGGGCCCATGCGTGTGCCCATAGCTACGCCTTGTATTTGTATGTAAAACGAGGTGGCTGTTCTCTCACTGTTTGAACCGGAATGAAGGATTAAATTTGTGACTCTGATAAACTTATTCAGATGTTTCATGCCTTGTGCTTGTGTGCAGATAAAATCCTGAGAGGCACGGAAGGCGTATTCAAGACCAACGGATTTTCCTTGTCTAATTGGTTAAAGAAAAGATCCGAAGGCTGTTAGAACGAATCAATGAATCCCAATTCAAATGGCGGGTAGCACAGTGACACAGCGATAGAGCTGCTGCCTTACAGCGCCAGACGCCCGGGTTCGATCGTGTTAACAGGTACTGTCTTTGCGGAGTTTGCATGTTCTCTCTGTAACTGGATTTTCTCCGGGTGTTCTCCTTTCCTGCCACATCCCAAAGATGCAGCTTTGTAACTAAATTGTCCCTAGTGTGCAGGATAGGAATTAGTGTATTTGGTCAGCCTGTGGCCGAAGGGCTTGTTTCCAAACTTCATGTTATAGCAGTTCATGTTAAAGTCAGTAGATGTTGTTTACTTAGATTTTCAGAAACCCTTTGATGAGGTACCACATGTTAGGCTGCAAAGGAAGATGAGAGCCCACGGTATCAAAGAGCAGACACTAGCATGGATAGCAGGTTGGCTGGATGGCAGAAGACAAAGAGTGACAATAAAGGGGGCTTTTTCTGGTTGGCTGCCAGTGACTAGTGGAGTTCCGCAAGGGTCGGTGCTGGGGCCGCTACTCTTCACGTTGTATATTAATGATGTGGATGACGGGATTGAAGACTTTGTAGCCAAGTTTGCGTATGATACGAAAATATGTGGAGGGGCAGGTAGTGTAGAGAAAGCAGGGACTCTGCAGAAGGACTTGGACACGTTGGGAGAGTGGGCGGAGTAGTGGCAGATGGAATATAGTGCAGCAAAGTCATGCACTTTTAGTAGTAGGAATAAAGGCGTAGACTATTTGAGGAAGGATGTATTGACTCTGGAGAGGGTCCAGAGGAGATTTACATGAATGATCTCAGGAATGAGTAGGTTAACCTATGACGAGTGTTTGGCAGCACTGGGCCTATAATCGCTGCAATTTAGAAGAATGATGGGGGACCTCTTTGAAACATACAGAATAGCGAAAGGCTTGGATAGAGTGGATGTTGACAGGATGTTTCCACTAGTAGGAGAGTTCAGGACTAGAGGTCATAGCCTCAGAATTAAAGGATGTTCTTTTAGGAAGGAGTTGAGAAATTTCTTTAGTCGGAGGGTGGTGAATCTGTGGAATTCTTTGCCACAGAAGGCTGTGGATGCCAAGTCAATGGATATTTTAAAGGCGGGGAAAGATAGATTCTTGATTAGTGCAGGTGTCGGGGGTTATGGGGAAAAGGCAGGAGAACAGGGTTTGGAGGGAAAGATAGATCACCCATGATTGAATGGTGGAGTAGACTTGATGAGCCGAATGGTCTAATTCTACTCCTATCATTTATGACCTTATGAGGAGAATTAGGCCATTTGGCCCATCGCATCTACTCTGCCATTCAATCATTACTGATCTCTGCCTCCTAATCCCATTTTCCTGCCTTCTCCCCAGAACCCTTGACACCCATTCTAATCAATAATTTGTCTATCTGCCTCATAAATATCCACTGACTTGACCTCCACAGCCCTCTGTGGCAATGAGCTCCACAGATTGACTACCCACTGGCTAAAGAAGTTCTTCCTCACCTCCTTTCTAAAAGTGCCTTTTAATTCTGAGGCATTGACCTCTGGTCCTAGACTCCCCCACCAGCGGAAACATTCTTTCCAAATCCACTCATTATTCTGAAAGTTTCAATGTGGTCCCCCTCTCAACCTTCTAAACTCCAGCGAGTAGAGGCCCAGTGTTGTCAAGCCGATCATTATATGATATCCCACTCGTTCCTGGAATCATTCTTGAAAACCTCCGCTGGAACCTCTCCAGAGCCAGCATATCTTTCCTCAGACATGGGGCCCAGATTTGCTCTAAATGTGGCCTGACCAGCGCCTTATAGAGCCTCAGCATTACATCTCTGGTTTTGTATTCCAGTCCTCTTGATATAAATGCCAGTATTGAATTTGCCTTCCATACTACCAATTCGACTTCAAAGTAACTTTTTGGGAGTCATGCACCAGCTCTCCCAAGTCCCTTTGCACCTCCGATTTCTGGATTCTCGCTCCACTTAGTAAATAGGTTACGCCTTTATTCTAAATACCAAAATGTATCTCTTTTTTTAAAAAACATGTAAAACACAAGGTAGCTTTACTCTCGTTGTTTGAACAGGAATGCAGCATTAAATCTGTGATTCTGATAAACTCATTCAAATGTTTCGTGCCTTGTGCATATGGGCAGGAAAAAAATCCAGAGAGCCAGAAAAGTTATTTTCATGACCAATGGGATTCCCTGTTCTAATTGGTTAAAGAATAGAACTGAAGGCTATTAGAACTAATCCATTGATCCCAGTTCATATCAATGAATCAACAAATCCTCTTGATTCGGGAACAGCCTCATCCAAGACTGCAAAAAATTGTATTGAATTGTGAACGCAGTCCAGACCATCAAACAAACCAACCTCACTTCTATTGACTCCATTTATACCTTGCGCTGCCTCGGCAAGGCCAGCAGCATAATCAAGGATGAGTCCCTGGTCACGTCCTTTTCTCCCCTCGCTCATCAGGCAAAAGGTTTAAAAGTGTGAAAATGCACACCTTCAGATTCAGGGACAGTTTCTTCCCAGCTGTTATCAGTCAATGAATCATCCAACCAACAACTAGAGAGTAGTCCTGAACTACTATCTACCTCTTTGGTGACCCTCGGACTATCCTTGATCAGACTTTGCTGGCTTTACCTTGCACTAAATGTAATTCCCTTATGTGTCTATACACTGTAAATGGCTTGATTACAATCATGTGTTGTCTTACTGTTGACTGTTTAGCATGCAACAAAGCTTTTCATTGTACCTCGGTACATGTGACAATAAACTAAACTGTAACTCTAACATCCAACCGATTTGTCACTGTCTTCCAGATCACATGAATGGTTGATTCTGAAAACCTCCAGCCCAAATGGGGGAAGTAAAGCTCTTTAGTGAATTAAATGCCAACAGACTCATAGATGAGTTGATCTGACATGGTATAACCCCAATTCTATCCTAGCTGTCAGTTATCTCATTTTAAAAGCGCTCTGCTAAAATGTTTAAAGAAAATTCACATGAATTGGCAAACTTAATAATAATCTTGTTTCAGTTTTCACAGTGGAAAAGAAGATGCACCTAGTATTTAGTGGCCTAGCTCATACTGAAGTTATTGTAGGTAAGAAAATGACATTATTTAAAAAAAATAATGTAATTCATTCTCCAGGACCTGTGGGTTTCCACAATGGTGTTTTAAAGAGAATGGTTCATGGATTTCCATTGATGTACAGTGTTAGAGCAGATAATTCAGCCCAACCAGCCATTAATCCTACCAGGTGGCGATGGACGGACAGAAGGAAAGAAAGATTAATGCCAGTGAGTGGACTGGGTTCTTGTCTCTTGCACCCTCAGATGTGCTTTGAATTGTCTGCGGGAGGGGTTCTGGGGGAGTGGACCTGAGCAATGGCCATCGGAGACGAGAAGGATGGCGAGTTTCTGGACTACATTAGATCGGGCGCCGCTCTGTGACCAAGAACGTCGAACGGGCGCCTCCTGCAGCAGCATGGAATTGTGGAGCAGCTGAAGAGGCACATCACCTGATCAAGCCGATCCCCGCAACACTAACCCAGTGCCGCTGTCAGGACTAACAAGCCTTTATGGCTAGGTTAAGACTTGGTTTTTAAACTTCAGACCTGAAGGGCTCAAGATGGTGCCTAAAATGTGGTGACTCTTATGTACTGACTCCAGTTTGTTCTATTATCTTGCAGTCTAAAACTTGGTATGATTTTGCCTAATGTATGGTCACTGAATTGTATATATTTTTTAAATCACTGTACTCGGGTATGTGATAATAAAGTGCCATTGAACCACAATATTAGTTATGTTTCCTTCCATTCTACCTAATCTGAACCTTTCAACATTTTCTTTTGGCTGTTTTTGGGTTTTTCTTCTGAAAGCATTGTGCTTCAACTATTTCTTGGGCTAACAAATCCAATTGCTGACAAAGAAATGCATGTTTATTTTGCTGTGGTATTTATTAGTAAACATCTCAGCAAACCCGGCCCTTTCATAGCCTCTAGAACTCTTGGTCTCCAACATAGAAAAATAGGTGCAGGAGTAGGCCATTTGGCCCTTCGAGCCAGTATATGATCATGGCTGATCATCTAAAATCAGTACCCCGTCCCTGCTTTTTCTCCATATCCCTTGATTCCTTTAGCCCTAAGAGTTAAATCTAACTCTCTTAAAAATCCAGTGAATTGGCTGTCACTGGCTCCTGTGGCAGAGAATTCCACAGATTCACAACTAGCCTGTCCAATCCTTTAAGAATTTTATGTTTCTATAAGATCCCCTCTCACCGTTCTAAATTCCAGTGAATACAAGCCCAGTCGACCCATCCTTTTGTCATATGCAGAGCTGCCAGTATTCTAGTACCTGAAAATCAGTATTTTGCTGAGGAAATCAGTATTTTTACGTGGTGCTATTTTGCTGGAAAAAATGTTTTTTTATGTTCGGTCATACTCATGTAAGAGTACAAGAATGCATAACTTAATGCATTAATCTGCTACAATCCCCAGAGGTACAGCAAGACCCCCCCACATCCCTGCATTTTTCAAGCAGTAAGATCCCAAGTCAACCCCACCGGGCCACCACCCCTCCATTGGCGAGTGACATGGCAACGAAACAGGAAATCGGGCCGATTCCGGCCGCTCCCACCTGCCTGCTGCACCTCGTTGTTACGATTATCTATGGTCGATTTTGCATTGTTAAATACGGATTTTTAAAAAATCCATATTTAACAACGCAAAATTGTACATACGTATTCTTATCGTATTTCCGTACAGAATACCGAAAATCCGTACTACTTGGCAGCTCTGCATATGTCAGTCCCGCCACCCCAGGAATTAACCTATGGTGAACCTATGCTGCACTCCCTCAATAGCAAGAAGCTAACAAAGTAAGAAGCTCCAACTTATTGAAAGTTACCTGCTCGTTATAATTATTCTATACTGATGTTGTCATTGTAAAATTTGCTTGGGGTTCCCCTAATGCCACTACTGCTCTTGGTGGGGGAGGGGGTTGTGTGGAGGGAGGAGGGGAAGAGGGGTTGTGGGGGAGAAGAGGAGGGGGCTGTGGGGAGGCGGGGAACCTTCATAACTTTTGTACTATTTCACCGATCGGAACAAAACATATTTGACTTGCAGCAGAGGAGAATGGTAAGTCAGATGGCGAAAAATCGTAGCGCTATAGGGTATTGTTTTTCTGCAAATTTAATTACAGGAAGTGGTCAAAATGAGAGTTTTAGTAATATAGGTTTGTGGATGACACAAATCTGGGGCGCAGTGTTAGCTGTGAGGAGGATGCTAGAAGGCTGCAAGGTGACTTAGATAGGCTGGGTGAGTGGGCAAATGCATGGCAGATGCAGTGTAATGTGGATAAATGTGAGGTTATCCACTGGTGGCAAAAACAGGAAAGTAGCCTATTATCTGAATGGTGGCCTATTAGGAAAAGGGGAGATGCAACGAGACCTGGGTGTCGTGGTACACCAGTCATTGAAAGTAGGCATGCAGGTGCAGCAGGCAGTGAAGAAAGCGAATGGTATGTTAGCATTCGTAGCAAAAGGATTTGCGTATAGGAGCAGGGAGGGTCTACTGCAGTTGTACAGGGTCTTGGTGAGACCACACCTGGAGTATTGCGTACAGTTTTGGTCTCCCAATCTGAGGAAAGACATTCTTGCCATAGAGGGAGTACAGAGAAGGTTCACCAGATTGATTCCTGGCATGTCAGGACTTTCACATGAAGAAAGACTGGATAGACTTGGCTTGTACTCGCTAGAATTTAGAAGATTGAGGGGGGGGGATCGTATAGAAACTCACAAAATTCTTAAGGGGTTGGACAATCTAGATGCAGGAAGATTGTTCCCGATGTTGGGGAAGTCCAGGACAAGGAGTCACACTTTAGGACCGAGATGAGAAAAACATTTTTCGCACAGAGAGTGGTGAATCTCTGGAACTCTCGGCCACAGAAGGTAGTTGAGGCCAGTTCATTGGCTATATTTAAGAGGGAATTAGATGTGGCCCTTGTGGCTAAAGGAATCAGGGGGTATGGAGAGAAGACAGGTACAGGATACTGAGTTGGATGATCAGCCATGTTTGTATACTAGATACTAGATTAAGTGGGATCCGTTGGGTTCCAGCATCACACGAGAGGGCTGGTCCCGCAATGCAATATTCCACCTCTCCACCAATTCCAATATTGGTGGCCAGTGGGGGGGGGGGGGGGGGGGGGGGATTTCTGGAGCGTTAGTATAGGTGTGGGCTGGACAGGTTTCCAGAGGGCTAGTATGGACATTGTGGGCCGAATGGATTCTTGGGCTGGTGGCTCAGTCACTCAAGCCTGTTGTGCTGGCAGCTCACTCATGGCTGGTGGGGTGGCAGTTGACTCGCGGCTATTCCTTGAAATTCAATTTCAAGCTGGGTGCAAGGCCACCAAATTCAAGTGCAGTTTCATACTACTTCAAGCACGGTGCAAGGCCACCAAATTCCAGTGCAGTTTCATACTATTTCAAGCATGGTGCAAGGCCACCAAATTCCAGTGCAGTTTCATACCATTTCAAGCAGGGCGCAAGGCCACTAAAGACAGCGAGTTGTGACCTCTCCCTCCTCCATCTTGCAGAAACTGAGCCACGCCCACACTGCTGGGTTTTATAGTCCCTCCCCCCCTTCCCACCAGAAGGGGCGTAGCCTTCATGGCGTGATTGACAGGAGAGAGAATCTCAACATGTTTTAAACACTAATAACTTTTATTTTTTTTATCGATGGGGAAAAATCCTCGGCACCTTATGGGCGGAGGGGGACTATGAGGAAATGGCCAAAAATCACAGCCGTACGTGGTAGCGTTTTTCCTAAAATCAATATAAAGCGCAAACAGGAAGTGGTCAAGATTAGACTTTTAATTATATAGAAGGCAAGGCAACTTTAATTAGGCAAGGCAGCGTTAATTAGGCAACACAGCTTTAGCATTTCCAAACCAAAGCCAACACAGCTTTAGCATTTCCAAACCAAAGGCAACACAGCTTTAGCATTTCCAAACTATATTTTCAAACCACATTAAGGGCACTGACAGGTCAGTAAAATCACTCACAGTTTAGTAGACATGTGTTCGGTGTTATTCACAGCTCAGACTGAGAGACGTGACCTTCTCGCTCCCCCATCTTGAAGAGACTGACTGAAGCACTCAACATTTCTGGAGTTTATAGTCCCTCTGGAAGGGGGCCTTCAGGAGAGAGAATCTCAACATTTTTTAAACACTAATAACTCTTTTATTTTTCATCGATGGGAAAAATCCTCCTGTCCAGCGCAGTGGAGCGGGACTCTGAGTAAGATGGTCAAAAATCACAGCCGTAAGTGGCAGCGTTTTTTTCTAAAATCAATATACAGAACAACAGGAAGTGGTCAAGATCAGACTTTTAGTAATATAGATTTAGAGAGCAAAAATTGAGAGGTTTTACGATATCTTATCCCTAATATCTGATCACATTCTTATCTTACCCTGACAGAAGTGTATAAGGCCAGGATGCCTAGAAAGGGGAGATAGTCAGAACCTTTTTCTCGGGATAGAAAAATCAAATACTAGAGGGAATAGCTTTCAGATGAGAGCAGCATAGTTTAAAGGAGATGTGCAGGGCAACTTTTTTTTACTCAGAGGGTGGTGAGTGCCTGAATGTGCTGCTGAGGCTGGTGATTGATAGTGTCATTTAAGAGACTTTTGAATGGACATATGGATGGCAGGGTGTGTAGGAAAGAACTGCAGATGCTGGTTTAAATCGAAAATAGAAACAAAATGCTGGAGTAACTCAGCGGGACAGGCAGCTTCTCTGGAGAGAAGGAATAGGCGACGTTACGGGTCGAGACCCTTCTTCAGACTGATGTTAGGGGAGTGGGTGGGACAAAGATAGCATGTAGTCGGAGACATTACGAATGGTGGGAGAACTGGGAAGGGGAGGGTATAGAGGGGAAGCAAGGGCTATTTGAAGTTAGAGAAGTCAATGTTCATATTGCTGGGGTGTAAGCTACCCAAGCGAAATATGTGGTGCTGTTCCTCCAATTTATACTGGGGGTGGGAGATTGCAACCTTCACGTGGTCCGCCCTGTTTTGACGAATGCAATCAACCTGGCGTGCACAATCAAATAAGATCAAATAGAACAAGTTGTCCAACAACTTTAGGCTGTGCACGCCCTATGCAAGAAGAAGAAGAATTTGTACTGGGCCTCACTCTGACAATGGAGGAGGCCCAGGACAGAAAGGTCAGATTGGGAATGGGAGGGGGAGTTGAGGTGCTAAGCAACCGGGAGATCAGGTAGGTTAAGGTGGACTGAGCGGAGGTGTTCAGCGAAACTGCGCTTGGTCTCACCAATGGACAGAAGTTGACACCTGGAACAGTGGATAATAGATGAGGTTGAAGGAGGTGCAAGTGAACCTCTGCGTCACCTGGAAAGGCTGTTGGGGTCCTTAGATGGAGTCAAAGGGGGAGGTAAAGGGACAGGTGCATCTCCTGCGGTTGCAGGGGAAAGTACCTGGGGAGGGGGGTTTGGGTGGAAAGGGACGAGTTGACCAGGGGTGGAGATGGGAAGATGTGACCAGTAGTGGGATCCTGTTGGAGGTGACAAAAGTGTTGGATTATATGCTGTCTGCGACGGATGATGGGGTGGAAAGGGGAGGACAAGGGGGACTTTTGTTGCGAAAAGGAGGAGGATGAGCAAGATTGTAGCTGCGGGAGCCTCTAGTGAGATCATCATCTATAATGGAAAAGAGGAACCCCCATTTCCTATAGAACGAGGACATCTCCAATGGTCTAGTATGGAAACCTCATCCTGGGCACAGATGCAGCGTAGACGGAGGAATTGGGAGAAGGGACTCTCACCCTAAACCTTTGTCCTCTGGTTCTTTATTCCCCTACCCCAAGTAAAAGACTCTGTGTATTCATTCTATCAATTCCCCTCATGATTTTATACACCTCTATAAGATCACCCCTTAATGTCCTGCGCGCCAAGGAATGAAGTCCTAGGTTGCCCAACCTCTCCCTATAGCGCAGGCCCTCAGTTCTGGCCACATCCTCGTAAATATTTTCTGCACTCTTTCCAGTTTAATGACATCCTTCCTATAGTAGGGTGACCAAAATTGAACACAGTACCTCAAATGCAGTATTAACCAAGTCTTGAAAATGGCTTTGCTCGCTTTGAAGTGGAGCCACCCGAGACAGCCACATCACAGCACATGGTCCACAGCAGCCTAACCCTCAAGATAGAGGAGCATGAGGTGAGGCGCACTCTGCGGGCCATCAATCCAAGGAAGGCTACTGGACCTGACGGCGTCTCTGGACGCGTGTTGAAGGATTGCGCAGACCAGCTGGCTGGAGTCTTTACAAGGATTTTTAATCAGTCTCTGGCCCAGTCCACTGTCCCACCCTGTCTGAAGTCCTCCACCATAGTCCCCTTGCCCAAAAAAACCAACATCTCCAGCCTCAACGACTACCGGCCAGTCGCACTCACACCAGTGGTGATGAAGTGTTTTGAAAAACTGGTCCGGGGTCATATCACATCACTTCTGCCCCGAAGCTTTGACCCCCACCAGTTTGCGTACAGAGCAAATAGATCTACAGAGGACGCTGTAGCCACAGCTCTCCATGCTGCACTGTCTCACCTGGAGCAGCGGGAGAGCTACGTGCGGATGCTCTTTGTGGACTACAGCTCTGCTTTTAATACCATCCTTCCCCACAAACTGGTGGACAAACTGGGGGACTTGGGACTTCCACACTCCACCTGTACGTGGATAAATAGCTTCCTGTCGGGTCGCAGCCAGAGAGTCAGAGTGGGCCATCATACATCCACGGCCCTCAGCCTCAGTACCGGCTCTCCACAGGGCTGCGTACTGAGCCCCCTGCTCTACACCATCTACACACATGACTGCACCCCCGCCCACCACAGCAACACCATTGTCAAATTTGCGGATGACACTACGCTGGTGGGACTCATCTCCGGGGGGGTGGACGAGTACGCCTACCGGGATGAGGTGGAGCAGCTGACAGTGTGGTGTGAAGAAAATAACCTGCTCCTCAACACCTTAAAGACAAAGGAAGTAATAATAGATTTCAGGAAGAATAAAACGGACATGGTACCATTGACTATCAGAGGGGACTGTGTAGAGAGGGTGGCGGATTTCCGCTTCCTGGGAATCCATATTGAGGAGGACCTGACGTGGAGCGTGAACACCACTGCGCTGCTGAAAAAGGTCCAGCAGAGACTGCACTTCCTGAGGGTGCTCAGGAAGAATAACATCACTCAGAGACTGCTGCTGTCCTTTTATCGGTGCTCCATTGAGAGCATACTAACATACTGTGTATGCGTGTGGTACACCAGCTGCACAGCGGCTCAGAGGAAAGCGCTCCAGAGGGCCATTGACAACGCCCAGAGGATTGTCGGCTGCCCTCTCCTTACCTTGGAGGACTTACACAGTTCCCGCTGCACCAAAAAATCCCAGAATATTATAAAGGACATTTCCCACCCCGGACACTCCCTGTTTGAACTGTTGCCGTCAGGCAGACGGTACAGATCTACAAGGACAAGGACAAATAGACTAAAAAACAGTTTTTACCCCACTGCTATAAAAGCACTAAATGTAGCCGGCAAGGAACGCAGGGGCGATACAGACTAAGGGACTGGTACAGTGTGAAATCGACAGAAGGATGGAGGGTTGGGTGTGTATGCGTGCTTTGTTCGTGATATTTATTTAGTTGTTTATCTTTTAATATTTTACCTTGTATGTATCGTTAGCTTTTAGAAATGTTTGAATGCTGCACTGACTGGCCGACATTTTAAATTTCGTTGTACATGGTTCATGTTACAATGACAATAAAGAAACTATTCTATTCTATTCTATTTGTGGTGGGTTGGAAAGTAAACATAATATGTGCAGGGGTTAATGTCGGGGAATTTGATTCTGAATGCTTCAGGAGATGCCTGAGCAGCAAGGCAAGAAGCTCATTTCCATGGAGTTAATACAATCTAACAGTGAGAGGCATTTGGGGGAGTTAGATGTGGCCCTTGTGGTTAAGGGGATCAGGGGGTATGGAGAGAAGGCAGGTACGGGATACTGAGTTGGATGATCAGCCATGATCATATTGAATGGCGGTGCAGGCTCGAAGGGACTACTCGAATGGTCTACTCCTGCACCTATTGTCTATGTTTCTATTTGATTACACAGCGGGTGATCAATAACCTGAATGGATAAGCACGGAGGTTGCTTGAGACCAAACCACAGGATCCATTACTAAAAATAGTATTAAAACACAAAGTACTTGTGCTATAACACCAGGATAATTGCTCAACCAAGCTAAAAGCCGAAGTCGTATCTGAACTGCTTATACACACTTATGCTATAGGACAATAACTAACTCCGTATATAATAATAAGCTGTCTACATGTTAACAAGCACATAAAAACTAATCGTATCGATGCCAGTATATCATTAGGGTGATCAAGTGAACACCTCCCTTCACTGGTGTTTCATTGAGTTAGGCCCATTACACCTTGGGAAGGCTCAACAGTTAGTCGTGGTGTGCCAGCACCACCCCCCTCAATACCTACTCTCACCACCTATGCTACCAGTATGTACTAAACAGCAACTGATGTGTCTTAGAAACAAAATATTAGGAATACACAATAAATCAGCAGTGGTGATCTCTCATCAGGGACAATTCAAAAGTTGAACAACGTCGACTATTTACAAATATTTTTCTATTGATTAACTATTTACATACAGTGTAAAATTCCATTGATCATTAATTATTTACAGAAAAGAAATCAGCTCTGCGCTTAACTAATCTCAAATGTAAATAGACACAAAATGCTGAAGTAACTCAGTGGATAAGGCAGCATCTCTGTGAATAAGTGTCAGAAGAAGTGTCACAAAACGTCAACCATTCTTTTTCTCTACAGATGCTGTCTAATCCTCCGAGTTACTGCAGCATTTTGTGTCAACCTTCGGTTTAAATCAGCACCTGCAGTTCTTTCCTACACATTTAATCACAAACACAATCAGTTTTAGCTCTAATTCCATACTATGACTCTCTTAGCTGTAACGTCGCTTATCCATGTTTTCCAGCGATGCTGCCTGACCTGCTGAGTTACCCCAGCACTTTGAGTCCTTTTGTGCATTAACTGACATCGGCAGTTATTTGTTTCTACATTCCCACCAGCCTGGGTTTGGCCCATATCCCTCTAAACCTTTTCAATTCATGCAGCTGCCCAAATGTATTTTAAATGTTATTATCCTACCTGGCTCAACTACCTCCTCTGGCAACTCGCCCTATATATCCATCATCCTCCGTGTGGAAAAAGTTACCCCCTAAATTCCCATCAAATCCCTCTCCTCTCACCTTAAACCTAGATCTATTGGTTCCTGATGATCCCCCCCCCCCCCCCCCCCCCCCCCCCCCCCCTCTCTGGGTAAAATACCTGTCTATAATCACCCTGTCTATTCCCTGCATGATTTTGCACATTGCCAAAAGATCACTCAGCAGCTTCCTCACTCCAAGGAACAAAGTCCCAGCCTGCTCAACCTCTCCTTTAACTCAGATCCAAACATCCTACCATGTTTTACCTCAATCATTTTCTAAACGTTTCACATTCTTTTACACATTCCATTACACTTGAAGAGGAAGAATTTTTTTAGTCCACAGAAGGCTATGGATATTTTTAAGGCAGAGATAGATAGATTCTTGATTAATACAGGTGTCGGGAGTTATGGGAGATATGATACGATACGGTAGAACTTTATTTATCCCAGGACGGAAATTGAGAAGGCAGGAGAATGGGCTTAGGAGGGTGAGATGGATCAGCTATGACTAAATGGCGTAGACTTGATGGGCCTGAATTCGTTAATTCTAGAGTAAGCAAATAGGTTAACAGAGCTGTAACAATAACTGCATTCAAAGTTCAAATGAAAGAAAGCCATTAAAATTATATGACCCACAGTTCAAATAGAGGCTTTTCACTCCCATTACATATCTAAGGTAATTTTCAATTCTCTTTTTAAAGTAACTCCAGCATTAAAGGAAATGTTTGGTTGTCAGTATTACATTAATCTGCTCATGCAGTGAGGTAAATGGATGGAGGTCAGTGCTGGGTTAGCTCATTTCAACAGACAAATAAATCATATTTAAACTAAACTATAAGCTCATCCTGGGGCATTCAGTCTTGAAATGCCACCTATCCATGTTCTGCAAGGATGTTGCCTGACCTACCTAGTTACGGCAGCATTTTGTATCTTTCCTTGGTAAACCAGCATCTGCAGTTCCTTGTTTCTATATCAAAGTACAGATGTTGTTGTTCATAGAGTCATAGAGTGATACAGTCTCGAAACAGGCCCTTCGGCCCAACTTGTCCACACTGGTCAACAATGTCCCAGCTACACCAGTCCCACTTGCCTGCACTTGGTCCATATCCCTCCAAACTTGACTTACCAATGTACCTGACTAACGGTTTCTTAAAAGTCCTTGCTTTCTCCCTCCTTTCCCTCCCCTTCCCAGATCTCCCACAGCCCATTGTCTCCGCATCTTCCTTTCTTCTTCTCGCTCCCCCACCTCCACATCAATCTGAGGAAGTGTCTGTAAAATTACTTGATCCTACACAGTCTTTTACTAACTGTTTATTATAATCACTAACACACACTATGCAATAGCTGTCCGTGGTCATCACTGGAGCTAGAGAGTAGGCTGGAGGTGGGGACCTTACAATTACACGAGAGACAATGGGGAGTGGTTAGTAGTGGTGAGGTCACTATGTTAAAGGAACATGCACTGATCTACAGTGTCTCGACCCAAAACGTCACCTATTCCTTTGCTCCATAGATGCTGCCTCACCCACTGAGTTTCTCCAGCATTTATGTCTACCAACTGTTTCTTAAATGATGGGATTGTCCCAGCCTCAACTACAGCTTGTTCCATACACTCACCACCCTTTGTGTGAAAAAGTTATCCCTTGGACTCCTATTAAAATTCCTATTGTTGCTAAAAATTAATGAGTGATATATTTGGATTAAATATTGCACTAGCTGGCGCTAATAATTGAAGTTGCCTCTGTCAGAATCCAAGTGCTACGTGAAGGAATGGCATGACATTCAGTAGTTGGATCCCCAATTCCAGAATTCTAAAAATAAACCAACAGAATGCTGCAGGAAAAAACAGTCATGTTATCCAAGGCTCCACCCCCTGCTTTTCTGCTGTCTAAAAATAAATCTTTCTGTCACAGTGGCAGACTGTTCCAGGAGGACTGTCAGACTGCAGGAAATTCCAATTCTATCGCTGAAAATGAACATAAGTGATTGCTTAATATGTGTCTGCTACAGTTAAAGACATGATTTCACTCGTTGTTAATGCATTGCAAGATCAAATAATAGAGAAGGAGTTCATAAGGTTCATTCTAACTCCTTTGTCCAAAACAGAACAACAACGGTATGTTCGTCACAGAACCAAGTTAAACCTAAGGGAATTAACGTTGAATTCTCCAAATTGACATCTGCAACTTACAAACCTTTCACACACCTTCTATAGGATGTGCCCCACCTAGACACACCTGTTTCTCATCTTTCCCCCAATATTCCTTCCACTGAACTCGCAATTTGTACCTCTTCTATCTTCATCTCACACCTTTTGTCTTTTCATCTCAGGCGTTTGTCAAAATCTCCCTCCAGTCGCCACCTATCACCTACCAGGCTTTATCCTGCCCCACCTCTTTTCCAGTTTTAGATAGATATGCCATTTATTGTCACTATACATGTACAATGAAATTAAAAGCTGCTCGTTTGTCATAAAGTCAATAACAACAGACCCTCCAGTCGCAATTCTGCCTATATACACCTACCAGGCATGTTTGAATAAGAGTGCCTCTACCTCTTTTCCAGCTTTGATGCACCTATAGCGCCCCCAGGCGAACACCAAACGCAGGAATCAGAATTAAGAAGAGTTCCTATCAATCTGCTGAGTTACCCCATAACTTTGCATCTTTTTAAACATTTTCTTTAATGTGAGCTGCATCCAGTGATTTGACAAGAACCAAAAGCATACAGAATATAAGTAAATGTCCAGTTATTCCCAGTTAAATTTATTATAACCATATAACCATATAACAATTTACAGCACGGAAACAGGCCATCTCGACCCTTCTAGTCCGTGCCGAACACGTATTCTCCCCTAGTCCCATATACCTGCGCTCAGACCATAACCCTCCATTCCTTTCTCGTCCATATAACTATCCAATTTATTTTTAAATGATAAAAACGAACCTGCCTCCACCACCTTCACTGGAAGCTCATTCCACACAGCCACCACTCTCCGAGTAAAGAAGTTCCCCCTCATGTTACCCCTAAACTTCTGTCCCTTAATTCTCAAGTCATGTCCCCTTGTTTGCATCTTCCCTCCTCTCAGTGGGAAAAGCTTATCCACGTCAACTCTGTCTATCCCTCTCATCATTTTAAAGACCTCTATCAAGTCCCCCCTTAACCTTCTGCGCTCCAAAGAATAAAGCCCTAACTTGTTCAACCTTTCTCTGTAACTTAGTTGCTGAAACCCAGGCAACATTCTAGTAAATCTCCTCTGTACTCTCTCTATTTTGTTGACATCCTTCCTAGAATTAGGCGACCAAAATTGTACCCCATACTCCAGAATTGGCCTCATCAATGCCTTGTACAATTTTAACATTACATCCCAACTTCTATACTCATTTAACATTACATCCCAACTTCTATACTCAATAGCCAATTAATAACCTGTGACCTTACCAATTAAGGTAACAGGTTAAAAAGGCACCCTTGATGAATAGCCATAGTTAATGTGGACATTCTGCTCTTTCTTATTGTCAGAGGCCAATTCTTCCAGATTAATCTTTCCAAAAGAAATCACAAAGATAATGTTGTTGCTAATTGGGCTAAAAAGGTTAAATCCCGATCTTTAGTTGCTAAATTTAGTCTGTTAAGAAATGAAGATTAAGAGTTTATCTCACTGAGGTGTTTATTATGTTTGAGATGATTAAAGGGTCAGGTATAGTGCAGAGAGTGAAACCTGGAAACCAAGATTATGAGAGCCAGCCCTCAATATTGCAGGTAGACAAAAATGCTGGAGAAACTCAGCGGGTGAGGCAGCATCTATGGAGCGAAGGAAATAGGCAACGTTTCGGGTCGAAACCCTTTGGCAGAGTGAACCCTTCTTCAATATTGCAGCCAGGATATTCTGAAGTGATGTCAGGAAAGAATGCATCAGAGTAAAAGGGCACTGGAAATTAAAAGTTTGTTCTACACCCCCCTCCCCACCTCCTGCAGCCAATTTAAAGTATGGGGAAGCCAATCAGAAAGCAGCAAGTTTGCAAGAACTGCCATGAGAATGGCACGGTGGCACAGCGGTAGAGTTGCTGCCTTACAGCACCAGAGACCCAGGTTCAATCCTGACCTCGGGTGCTGTCTGTACGGAGTTTGCATCTTCTCCGTGTGACCATGTGCGTTTTCTCCGGGTGCATCAGTTTCCTCCCACATTCCAATGGCGTGCATGTTGTTAGCTTAATTGGCCTCTGTAAATTGTCCCCAATGGGTAGGATAGAACTAATGTACGATGGTCAGCAAGGACTCGGTGGGCCGAGGGGTTGTTTCCACATTGCATCTCTAAACTAAGAACCAGATAATCAATTTTATTGATATAGACAAGGAACACGTATGATGCGATAACCCAAGATGTTCAATGCAGAAACAAAGAACTGCGGATGTTGGTTTCCAAAAAAAGACACAAAGTGCTAGAGTAACTCGGCAGATCAGGCAGCATCGCTGGAAAACATGGATAGGTGAGTCCACACTCCAAAGATGTACAGGTGTGGAGGTTAGTTGGCTTCGGTGAAAATTATAAATTGTCCCTAGTGTGTAGGATAGAACTGGTGTATGGGTGATAGCTGATCGGCGCAGACTCAGTGGGCAGAAGGGCCTGTTTCCACTTTGTATCTCTAAACTAAATATACATTTATTAGAAAAGCAAATTTATTGTTATCATAGATTGTCGCAATGAGATTGTTTTTCTCCCTTCCTCAATTTCAATTTTAATATGATCGAGCTGTCACTGTTGGAATCACACAGGCATGAATACATTCCTCTTATCTTCTGATGCACTGTGCCCTACCATCTGTCCTCCACATAATTCAACATGATTGAATGAGAGCTCGAGGTCAAGATTATCACTGGGTGATCTGAAAGTTAAACCATTTTAATTAAGCAACACAAAGTAATGTACACATCGTTGTTTTTTCAAAGTTCTGCCATTTCAATTTCAATGATACTTTAAAAGCGTCCTTGAAATGTTTTCTCAACCTCAACCAGAGGACATAGGTATAAGGAGAGAGTGGCAAGAGTTAATAGAAACCTGGGGGGTGACTTTTTTTTTACTCTGAGGATAATGGGTACATAGAACAAGCTGCCTGAGAGGCAGTTAAGGCAGGTACGATAACAACATTTAAAAGATATGTGGACAGGTACATTGACATGAACAGTTTAGAGGTATAATGGCCAAATTAGGGTAAATTGGACTAACTTAGATGGGGCATCTTGGTCGGCATGGACGTGTTGGGCTGAAGGGACCATCCCCATGCTATAACGTGCTTGCAGAGCTTGACTGCCATCGCAAAGGAAGATCAAAGACTACTGTGTTATTTTTTTCATTGAAACATGACTCGCCCCTGAGTCACCTGACCCATTAGTGCCAACTGAGGGTTTCTCCATTTATTGTATGCACCGTATGAAAGACAAAGGCAAGGGGAACCTGGAAACCCACACGTTTACAGGGAGAACATGCAAACTCCACTGAGACGGCGAAGGAGAAACTGAAGGAGATTCACATTACGCAGGAAATGGTGTTGGGTAGACTGATGGAACTGAAGACTGATAAATCCCCAGGGCCTGATGGTCTGCACCCCAGGGTACTTAAGGAAGTGGCTCTAGAAATCGTGGATGCATTGGTGATCATTTTCCAATGTTCTATAGATTCAGGGTCAGTTCCTGTGGATTGGGGGGTAGCTAATGTTGTCACACTGTTTAAGAAGGGCGGCAGAGAGAAAACGGGGAATTATAGACCAGTTAGCCTGACATTGGTGGTGGGGAAGATGCTGGAGTCAATTATAAAAGATGAAGTGGCACATTTGGATAGTAGTAGCAGGATCGGTCCGAATCAGCATGGATTTACGAAGGGGAAATCATGCTTGACTTATCTTCTGGAATTTATTGAGGATATAACCAGGATAATGGACAATGGAGAGCCAGTAGTTGTAGTGTACCTGGACTTTCAGAAAGCATTTGATAAGGTCCCACACAGGAGATTAGTGGGCAAAATTAGATCACGTGGTATTGGGGGTAGGGTGTTGACATGGATAGAAAATTGGTTGGAAGACAGGAAGCAAAGAGTAGAAATTAACGGGTTTTTTTCAGAATGGCAGGAAGTGACTAGTGGGGTGCCGAAAGGTTCTGTGCTGGGACCCCAGTTATTTACAATATATATTACTGATTTAGACAAGGGAATTAAATGTAACATCTCCAGGTTTGCGGTTGACACAAAGCTGGGTGGCAGTGTGAGTTGCGATGAGGATGCTATGAGGCTGCAGGGTGACTTGGACAGGTTGGGTGAGTGGGCAGATGCATGGCAGATGCAGTATAATGTGGATAAATGTGAGGTTATCCACTTTGGTGGCAAGAACCGGAAGGCAGATTATTATCTGAATGGTGTCAGATTATGAAAAGGGGAGATGTAATAAGCATTGAAAATAGGTGCAGGAGTAAGCCATTCGGCCCTTCGAGCCTGCATCGCCATTCAATATGATCATGGCTGATCATCCAACTCAGTATCCTGTACCTGCCTTATCTCCATACCCCCTGATCCCTTTAGTCACAAGGGCCACATCTAACTCCCTCTTAAATATTGCCAACGAACTGGCCTCAACTACCTTCTGTGGCAGAGAATTCCAGAGATTCACCACTATGTGAAAAATGTTTTCCTCATCACGGCCCTAAAAGATTTCCCCCTTATCCTTAAACTGTGACCCCTTGTTCTGGACTTCCCCAACAACGGGAACAATCTTCCTGCATCTAGCCTGTCCAACCCCTTAAGAATTTTGTAAGTTTCTGTAAGATCCCCCCCCCTCAATCTTCTAAATTTTAGCGAGTACAAACCGAGTCTATCCAGTCTTTCTTCATATGAAAGTCCTGACATCCCAGGAATCAGTCTGGTGAACCTTCTCTGTACTCCCTCTATGGCAAGAATGTCTTTCCTCAGATTAGGAGACCAAAACTGTACTCAATACTCCAGGTGTGGTCTCACCAAGACCCTGTACAACTGCAGTAGAACCTCCCTGCTCCTATACTCAAATCCTTTTGCAATGAATGCTAACATACCATTCGTCTTCTTCACTGCCGGCTGCACCTGCATGCCTACTTTTAATGACTGGTGTACCATGACACCCAGGTCTCGTTGCATCTCCCCTTTTCCTAATCGGCCACCATTTAGATAATAACTGTACCAATTGGTGCATGTGACAGGACATTAATGCTATTGAGGGAGTGCAGCCGAGGTTCACCAGGTTAATTCCAGGGATGGCGAGACTGACATATGATGAAAGAATGGGTTGACTGGGGTTGTATGCACTGGAATTCAAGTTCAAGTTCACATTTATTGTCACATGCACCAATTGGTACAGTGAAATTTGAGTTACTATAGAGCCATACGAATAAAAAGAACACAACAGAATTTAACATCAACATCCACCACAGTGGAATCAACATTTCTCACTGTGATGGAAGGCAATAAAGTTCAGGCATCTTCCTCTTTGTTCACCCGTAGTCGTGGCCTAGAATCCTCCGCATTTGCCGCTACAGACGGCCCGATGTACAGGTCCTCTCGCCGGGTTGATCGAAACTCCGATGGTGGGATGGATCGCAACACACTCCGCAGCTTGGAGTTCCCGAATTGGCTGCTTCTTACCGCAGCTTCCGAGACTACAGGCCCCACTGGACGGAGCTCCAACATTGTCGATCCTCGGCAAAAGGTCCCAGACTCTGCGATGTTAAAGTCAGCGCCGCGATGTTAAAGTCAGCCCCGCGGCTAGAGGCACCTCAAACCACAGCTCCACGATGTTAAAGTCAGCAGGTTCCGCTAGACGGAGCTCCAACACTGGCGATCCTTGACAAGGATCCCGGGCTCTGCAATGGTATTTCCGCACTGCGCCTGCTGCTGAAGCCCTGGGCCGGTCTCCAGTCGGAAAGGCCACGCCAATCCAGTTGGTAGGCCGCGAGGGGGGGGCAAAGATGCAACGCGGAGAAAAGACGCATCTCCGTCCAGGTAAGTGACTGAGAAATAGTTTCCCCCCATCACCCCCCACATAAGACATCCTGTGAAACATTAAAATATACATTTAGATGCATTAAAAATAACTAAAAAGGCGAAAGGACTGACGAGGCAGCCATTGCCGTGGCGCCACCCGATGGGGATGAAACATGCTCTCATAGAAACACATTAAATTCTTAAGGGATTGTACAGGCTAAATGCAAGGAAAAAATTTCCCGATGTTCGGGAGGTCCAGAACCAAGGGTCACAGTTTAAGAATAAGGAGTAGGCCATTTAGGACTGAGATGCGGAAAAACGTCTCACCCAGAGAGATGTGAATATGTGGAATTCTTTGCCTCAGAAGGTAGTAGAGGCCAATTCTCTGGATGTTTTCAATAGAATCAGATTTAGCTCTTAGGGCTAAAGGAATCAAGGGGTATGGGGGAAAAGCAGGAACGGGGTACTTGATTTAGGATGATCAGCCATGATCATACTGAATGGCGGTGCTGGCTCAAAGTTGCAATCTCCCACCCCGCCGAATAGCCTACTCCTGCACATATTTTCTAGGTTTCTAAGAAGGGTCCCGACCCCGAAACGTCACCCACCCTTGTTCTCCAGAGATGCTTCCTGACCCGCTGAGTTTCGCCAGCATTTTGTGTCTTTGGATGATATTTCAGGTTGGGACCCGTCTTCAGGCTGATGAAAGGTTCTGACCTGAAACGCCGTCTGCCAATTTTCCTGCACAGATGCTGCCTGATGGACTGACTTGCTTCTGCACTGTGTATTTTGCTCAAACATAAAGTGCTTATCGATTGAATTGCCTTGGGAGGCGTTGAAACCCCTCAGAGATGCAACTTTCCCAATGATCATGGACTTAAAGTCACCGTGCATTGCGGCGGCACGGTGGCGCAGCGGTAGAGTTGCTGCCTTGCAGCGCTGGAGACTCGGGTTCAAACCCGATTACAGGTGCTGTATTGGTAAACCAGCATCGGCAGTTCCCTGTATCTCCTTTGCACAGCACCTCTTAAAGATGACCTCTGCAGCTAGACGGTGCAGGAAGTGGGAAAGACTGAATTAAGGCTGTATGCAGGAGTGCATTTTCTAGTAAATAAAAATAAAAACAAGGAAGTACGAGAAATGGGGGAAATTAAAAACAGAAAATGTCAGAAACACTAAGCAGGTCAGGACACAACTGTGCAAAGGAAAATAGATTTAACATTTCAGCAGCAGAAAAAGTTGGGGAGGAATGCAGCTAAAGGAATGTTTTCATTCAGCTGGAAAGATTGCAGTAAAGATGTACAAAGTCTTGAGGGCCTGAGCTATGGGTTGGGCAGCAAATACTTTATTCCTTGGAGGGTAGGAGACTGAGGGATGATTTTATGGAGGTGTATAAGATCATGAGGGGAATAGTTAGGGCAAATGCTCAGATTTCTTTACCTAGAGAGTAGGGCAATGAATAACCAGCAGACATACGTTAAGGTGAGAAGCGAAAGAAACTTTGAGGTAACTTTTTCAGAAGAGGATGGTGTGTTTACGGAACAAGCTGCCAGAGGATGTCGTTGAGACAGGTACAATTAGAGCCTTCAAAAGGCATTTTGACAGGTACATGATGGGGCATCTTTGTCAAATTGAGCCAAAGGGTCTGTCTAGGGTTGCGAACTGTCCCGTACTAGCCGGGACATCCTGTTGTTTGGGCTAAATTAGTTTGTCTCATACGGGAACGCCCTTGCCCCATATTTGACTGCTACTACTGCGGTCGAGGGGACTGTCAGGTCAGAGCGCTGCGTCCAGCCCCACCTCACCCGTCCCAACATAGTGCAGCCCAAGGAGTGCAGCAGCGCCTCGCCCGTGGCCCCATCGGTCGGTCGGCAGCTCGGCCTTCACTTACCGCCGACACCACCACACTTCTTTCTCATGGCCGATTATCAGTTCATGAGTTGATTGGGATGCCAGGCCAAAATTCCTTAGCTGTCCCGCCGACTGGGCTTTGTGTGCAGTCCAGCACCCGGGCCAACTCATCATTCACCCAGCCATGGCCGAGTGGCTCAATGAATTGCCGCTGGGATTCTGTCCTTTATTTTGACCTTTTGTCCCTTATTTGGGATTGAGAAAGTTGGCAACCCTTGGTTTGTCCATGCTGTTGTTCTATAACTCCATGAAAAAGATTTTATATATCAATCTACAGTATGTCCCTCATAATTGTATCAACCACTATGTCACTTAACCTTCTACAGTCCAGTGATAATAACCCAACCTACTCAATCTTCCCTTATAACTATAACCCTCCATTCCTTGATTTTTCTCCATCTCCCTCTCTCTCCCCTCTAATCTCATTCCCATCCCCTATCTCTCATGCCCCATCTCTCTCTCTCTCTCCCCACTATCTCCTCCTATCTCTCTCCTCTCTTTTTTTCTAACCCCCTTTGTTTTTTTTCTCTCTCTCTTCCTCCACCTCTCTCTGTCTCTCTCTCTCCTCTCTCTCTCTCTCTCCCTCTCTCCTCTCTTCTCTCTCTCCTCTCTCTCTCTCTTTCTCCCTCTCTCTCTCTCTCTCTCTCTCTCTCTCCCTCTCTCTCTCTCCCTCTCTCCCTCTCTCCCCCCTCTCTCTCTCCCCCTCTCCCCCTCTCTCCCTCCCTCTCCCTCTCTCTCCCTCTCCCCTCTCTCCTCTCCCCCCTCTTTCTCCACCCCCTCTCCCTCTCTTTCTCTCCTCCCCCCTTCCTCTCCCTCCTCTCCCCCTCTCCCCTCCCCCCTCTCCCCCTCTCCCCCTCCCCCCCCTCTCCCCCCCTCCCCCCTCTCCCCCCCTCTCCCCCCCTCTCCCCCCCTCCCCCTCTCCCCCTCTCCCCTCCTCCCTCTCTCCTCTCCCTTCCCTCTCTCCCCTCTCCCTCTCCCCCTCTCCCCCCCCTCTCTCCCTCTCTCCCTCTCTCCCTCTCTCCCCCTCCCCTCTCCTCTCTCCCTCTCTCTCTCTCTCTCCTACCAACTATTTCTCACACAACTTGCCCTCTTCAGATCATTTTTCTCATCTCTGAGAGAAAGTATAGACTAATTTCACCCTCTTTAGCATAACGAGTCTCACTTTCTCCCAGCATTCAACCTGTAAATGACTTTCATTTCAATGATGTGCTTTTAATTTCCATGAGAACATTTTATTTGCCGTCTTGCTTTAAAATTTAAGAATCTGAGATTGAAAGCCAGTTTTGTGAGAGAATATTCTCGATATAAAGAAACTGCAAGAATTGCCCTTTGTGAAGCTCGGGCACATAATAATTTACTCCCATCTGTCATGTCTGACATTTGGTGTGAGCCAGAATCTGCCATCGTGAAGATCGACACAATTAAAAAAAAAAAAGTTAATTACTGCATTCAGATTCCCGAACAAGGAACAGAATACATTTCCATCAATTTTATGATTTGAGAACGATTCTGCTTACATCTCATTTACATATAGATCAGCAACGAGTGGGAGAAATTTCACGAGGACAATATTTCTTTATGTCGTGCCCAGTGTTCCTGTCAAAGTTCACACAGCTCCAGATAAATCTGTCCTCCCTTATGTCCATGTTTTTCAATTGAGTTACTATTCAGTCAAACAATCGCAAAAAACCCGAACATGTGGGAACACTTGCGTCTGTGTTCATGCTGATTATGGCAGAATATTGACAGAGAGGATTATGTGGGGTCCCTTTCACAAAAGGGTGATGGAGACACTGAGGTCAGCATAGCGACGCAGCTGGTGGAACTGCTACCTCACAGCGCCAGAGACCCAGGTACAATCCCCGCCTCAGATGCTGCCCGTTTGGGGTTTGCACGTTCTCCCTGTGACCACGTGGGTTTCCCGTGGTCATAGTTCAATAGAAACATAGAAAATAGGTGCAGGAGGTTGCAATCTTCCACCCCTCCTGGCTGCTCCAGTTTAATAGAAACATAGAAAATAGGTGCAGGAGGAGGCCATTCGGCCATTTGGCCCCCTATCAATAACCCGTGCCTGCCTTCTCCCCATATCCCTTGACTCCACTAGCCCCTAGAGCTCTATCTAACTCTCTCTTAAATCCACCCAGTGACTTGGCCTCCACTGCCCTCTGTGGCAGGGAAATCCACAAATTCACAACTCTCTGGGTGAAAAAGTTTTTTCTAACCTCAGGCTTAAATGACCTCCCCTTTATTCTAAGACTGTGGCCCCTGGTTCTGGACTCGCCCAACATTGGGAACATTTTTTCCTACATCTAGCTTGTCCAGTCCTTTTATAATTTTATATGTCGCATCCGAAGGACTTCAGACTTTAAACATACAGTGTGGAAACAGCCCTTCCACCCACAGAGTCCAACAATCAGCGATCACCCTGAACACTCGTTCTATCCTGCACAGTGGAGACAATTTACAATTTCGAGAAGCCAATCTACAAACCTGTACATTATTGGAATGTGGGAGGAAACCAGAGCACCCGGAGAGAAAACCCACGCGGTCACATGGAGAAAGTACAAACTCCATGCTGACAGCATCCATTGTCAGGCTCGAAACGGAATCTCTGGCGCTTTAAGGCAGCAACCCTACCACTGTGCCATGCAAATGGGTAGGTTAATTGGCCTTTGTAAATTGGCTCTAGTGGGTGTGGAGCATAATCTAGGAGGTAATGACAGGATTAACGTTCATCAACGCCCTGCTCTATCTGGTCACTGCCACCACTACCCAGAAATGCCAGCAAACAAGGTGCTGTGGGATCCCACCCATGGAAGACGTGACCCAGGATGGACAATCAAGACGATGCTGAAGGCATTGATGGAAGACGCATGTGTAGAGACAAAAGAGGAGCTTGCCAGCTGCATCGAGGACAGAGATGTGTAGTGTGCCCGTCATCGTGCCCGTCGGAAACCAGCACCACTGTGTCACAAATGTTTTCAACGATGATGATGATGATTAATGTTTAGATTACGATGAAATGGGAGGTTGATGGCTGATGAAGACTTGGTGGGCTGAAGGGAAAGTTTCTGTGCCATATCTCACTCACTCACTCTCCAAAACATGCAGTATCAAAACAGGCCCTCCACTCCAACTAGTCCGTGCCAACCAATAATCCCCGCCAAGTACTCCCATTTTTCCTGCAATTGGCCCATATACTTCAACATCCCTCTACCAAATGTGTCCAAAGATATATTAAACATTGTAATTGTACACATCTCCGCAGCTCGTTCCACACACTCACCACCTCTCTGTGATAAAGTTGCCCCGCAGATCCCCTTCAAATCTTTTCCCTCCCTCATTAAATCTGTGCTCCCTAGATTTAGACTGCCAATCCTTTGAGAAAATATTTTTCTGTCCCTCATGATTTTATATGTTAGTCCCCTAAACTGTTGTGAAAAAAGTCACAGCCTATCCAGTCTCAATTTTGGATTGTACCTGGTGTTACAATAGAACATTGAACAGTGCATCGAGCATAGAACTGCACAGCTGTCCCGGAACAGGAATAATGTCTGTCAAACATGACGCTACATAAAACCTAATCTTCTCCACCTACATGTGATCCATAATCCACCCTATCCATGTGCCTATCTAAAAGCTTCTTAAGCGCCACTATTGCATCTGCTTCTACCACCGCACCTGGCAATGTGTTCTAGGCACTTGCCACTCTCTGTTTAAAAGCTTTCCCAGCACATCCCCTTGAAACTATGCCTCTCTTACCTTAAAGCTATGCCCTCTGTTATTTCACATTTCCTTCTTGATAAAGGTTCTGACAGCCCACCCTATCTATGCCTGACATAATGTTATAAACTTCAATCAGGTCTTCCTTCAGCCTCCAACGTTCGTCTGCACCCCCTCCAAAGCCTCCACATCCCTCCTCTCCTTGTACACTTGTTCACACAGAGAGTAGTGAGCCTGTGGAATTCTCTCCCTCAGAGGGCGGTGGAGGCCGGTTCTCTGGATACTTTCACGAGAGAGCTAGATAGGGCTCTTAAAGATAGTGGAGTCAGGGGATATGGGGAGAAGGCAGGAACGGGGTACTGATTGGGGATGATCAGCCATGATCACATTGAATGGCGGTGCTGGCTCGAAGGGCCCAATTGCCTACTCATGCACCTATTGTCTATTGTATGTAAAATACTCCAATACAGGTAACATCCTGGTGAAATGTGTAGGAAGGAGCTGCAAATGCTGGTTTACGCCGAAGATAGACACTCATTGTAACTCATTGGCACAGGCAGCATTTCTAGATAGAAAATGGGTGCCGTTTCGGGTCGAGACCCTGCTTCAAGACTCACCACTTAGTGATGACCCCTTCTCCAGCGGCCGCCCTGCTCGTGGACACCCCGGACAGCCCTCTAACCTCTTTACACCTTTTTATTTCTAACATTGTGACATTCCACCGTCTCAACTTTTCCACTCCCCTTACCTACACTAACCTCACCCCCTCTGAACATACAGCCCTCTGCTCACCCCCGACATTATCATCAAACCTGTCGACAAGGGAGGTGCCGTGGTAGTCTGGTGCGCTGACCTCTACTGCTCCGAAGCCAGGCCCCAATTCTCAGACACCTCCTACTTATGCTTGGACCATGACCCTACAGATAAGCACCAGGCCATATTCTCACAGATCATTTCTGATTTTATCACTTCTGTCTGCCCTCCACAGCCTCCAGCCTTATCATTCTCAAGCCCCGCACGGCCCGGTTTAATCTTCTCCCCAACATCCATAAACACAACTGCACTAGCAGACCCATTGTTTCTGCCTGCTCCTGTCCCACAGAATTAATTTCCACATACCCCGACTCTAACCTATCCACCCTGGTCCAATCTCTCCCTACCTATGTCCAAGGCACCTCACATGCCCTTCTTCTCTTCAATGGCTTCCGTTTTCCAGGCCCCCACTCCCTCGTATTTACTATGGATGTTCTTCACTCTGCACCTCCATCCCCCACCAGGATGGTCTGAAAGCCTTCCGTTTTCCAGTCTACCTCGACCGCAGAACCAACCAATTTCCATTTACCAACACTGTCCTCCTCCTAGCAGAGCTGGTCCTTACTCTTAACTACTTCTCCTTCGACTTCTCCCACTTCCTCCAAATCCATGGGCACTCGTATGAGCCCCATTGCATCATTGCAATTACATAGAAACATAGAAATTAGGTGCAGGAGTAGGCCATTCGGCCCTTCGAGCCTGCACCGCCATTCAATATGATCATGGCTGATCATCCAACTCAGTATCCCGTACCTGCCTTCTCTCCATACCCCCTGATCCCCTTAGCCGCAAGGGCCACATCTAACTCCCTCTTAAATATAGCCAATGAACTGGCCTCAACTACCCTCTGTGGCAGAGAGTTCCAGAGATTCACCACTCTCTGTGTGAAAAAAGTTTTTCTCATCTCGGTTTTAAAGGAATTCCCCTTTATCCTTAAGCTGTGACCCCTTGTCCTGGACTTCCCTAACATCGGGAACAATCTTCCTGCATTTAGCCTGTCCAACCCCTTAAGAATTTTGTAAGTTTCTATAAGATCCCCTCTCAATCTCCTAAATTCTAGAGAGTATAAACCAAGTCTATCCAGTCTTTCTTCATAAGACAGTCCTGACATCCCAGGAATCAGTCTGGTGAACCGTCTCTGCACTCCCTCTATGGCAATAATGTCCTTCCTCAGATTTGGAGACCAAAACTGTACGCAATACTCCAGGTGTGGTCTCACCAAGACCCTGTACAACTGCAGTAGAACCTCCCTGCTCCTATACTCAAATACTGCAATGGCTTCCTTTTTCCATGACTCCCTCATATTTACTATTCGTTCTTCACTTACTGCCTGCATCCCCCACCTGCATGCCTGAAACCTTCAATCGACCGGAAACCATTTCGATTTACCCAGGTCTCTCCTAGCAGAGCTGGTCCTCCCCTACTTCTCCTTCACTTCGGCCACCATTTAGATAATGGGCTGCTCGTCCTGTTGCATGCCTGAAATTACTAGTAATGCATCACTATTAACTGCATCACTACTAATTTCCATCCTGCATTTAAATTCATAAAAATAGTCTGAAGAAGGGTCTCGACTCTTCTATCCAGAGATGCTGTCTGCCCCACTGAGTTACTCCAGCATTTTGTGTCTAACATCCTGGTGAAGTTCTTCTGCACCCCTTCCAAAGCCTCCACATCCCTCCTCGAACTGCACACAATACTCCAAATGTGGCTTAACTTTAGCATTAATTTCTACCCTCTCCTACCCTCCCCTCCCGTCAAATTAACGACATTACTCTGACACGTCTCTCCCCTTTCTTGAACACTCTGTCTCCATCACAGGTCAACAAAAAAGCTGGAGAAACTTGGGTAGTTTACACCCCAGCGGTATGAACATTGACTTCTCCAATTTCAGGTAGTCCTTGCTTTCTCCTTCCTTCCTCTCCCCTTCCCTGCTCTCCCACAATCTACTGTCTCTGCCTCTTCCTTTCTTTTTCCTGCCCACCCCCCTCCAAAATCAGTCTGAAGAAGGGTCTCGACCCGAAACGTCGACTATTCCTTCGCTCCATAGATGCTGCCTCACCCATTAATATTCCACTGCCTCCATCACAGTTTAGTTTAGTTAAGTTTAGTTTTGTTTATAGATACAGTGTGGAAACAGGCGCATCGGCTCACCATGCCGACCATATTATCCCACTTTCACATTCTACACACTATGGACAATTTGCAGAAACCAATTAACTTACAAACCCGCAGGTTGGAAATATGGGAGGAAACAGATGCACCGACAGATCCAAGTTTGTCCAACTTCGCCTTTTGGCTAATACTGTCTGATCCAGGCATCATCCTGGTGAACCTCTCCTCCACCTTCTCCAAAGCCTCAACATCCTTCCTGTAGCAGAACAACACACTCGACTTGACTTGCCACATTAATAACAAACCATTTCCCATTTTCAAACATTGTGAGAAACTTCCTTCATGCTGGCTTGTATTAAAGTCAAAACGTAGCTGGAAGGGTCTGATCGCTGTTGGAATCCGTCAAAGCTTAATGTGAAACATTGCAATCACATTGCATCACCAGGGCAGCTGTCAAATCCTGAAAGCTGTTCCTAACAGAGCAACATATCCGATCCACCTGAGTCCTTGCCATCAGCTAAGTCCTTTGAGCTTGAAAACAGTGGCATCCAACTGAAGTTAAATCGGTTATCGAACGTTTAACTTCCAGTTCTGTTCAGGCTTAGCAACAATTATTGTCATGGAACCCCAGAGAGGCACAGCATGGAAGCGGATCCATTTGCTTGCACTGACGATCAACCACCTATTTGCACTAATCCTGCATTAATCTCATTCTCCCTGCATTGTATCTATTCGCCCACTCCCAATTCTACCATTCACACACACTTGGTACAATTTGTGGTGGGGGGTTAATTAATCTCCTGATCCACAACTTTGCGTTGTGGGAGGGAGCCAGAGCACCTGGAGGAAACACTCAGCGACCCAGGGAGGGCATCCTAGGGTTACACAGTGGTAGTAAAGCTGCTGCCTCACAGCTCCAGACACCCAGCTCCTGACTACTGGTGCTGTCTGCGTGAAGTTTGCATGTTCTCCCTGTGACCATGTGGGTTTCCTCTGGGTGTTCCGGCTTCTTCCCGCATCCCAAAGACATGTACTTTTTGTAAACAAGTGTACAGACACTGTATGGTGTATGTCAGCTTTAATCATCAGTCACAGTGTCACAGTACAATACATGGTAGTTCCACTGTACCACTAGTGCAACTACGTAATACAGGAAGTGAGTGTTACTATGAAGTGTTCAATAAGCTAGAGATAGTGGTACCTGTAGTACATTACTCTGATTGGTTCACATGCAATAACCAACCTACATCCTTCCCTGGAGAGGAACGAGTTGTTAGTCGGTTGTTAGAATACGTGCGGTAAAACATACTCGCCGTATCTGTCTGGAGGTCTACTAACCCGACACAAGCGCATGTGGACAAACCCCTCCCCCTCTGTTCTGGTAGAGTGAGTAGGGCTGGGTGGTGGAGAACTCGAGGATGACAACGCAGCCGGGGAATCTGGAGATACAATGAGTTTCAATATAATTATGGAGAGGGTCAGAACTGGAGCTAGGGTTGAGATTTTTGATTGGAGAAAGGCTAACTTTGAGGAGATGTGAAAGGATTTAAAAGGAGTAAATTGGGACATTTTGTTTGATGGGAAGGATGTGGAGGAGAAATGGAGGACATTTAAAGGTGACATTTTAAGAGTACAGAATCTTTATGTCCCTGTTCGTCAGACATGATTTACCTTTCGTAAATCCATGCTGGCTTTGTCCAGCCCATCAGGCCCTGGAGATATATCTGCCTTCAATCCCAATAGTTTACCTATTTACATTTCCTGACGAATGTTGATTCCCTTCACCTCCTCCCTCCCACTAGATCATCAGCCCCCTAGTATTACCGGGAGACTATTTGAGTCTTTCTTAGTGAAGACAGAACCAAAGTACTCGCTTAAATGTTCTGCCATTTCCTTGTTTCCCATTATAAATTCACCTGTCTCTGACTGTAAGAGACCTACAGTACCTTCGCAAATCTTTTCCTTTTTACGTACCAAAATAAACTTTTATAGTCAGTTTTTATATTCCCTGCAAACTTTCTTTCATGCTCTTCCCGCTCCCCCTTCCTTCCCAACCTCCACCTCACGGACCTTAGAGTACCCCGAGTTCCTAAAACCCATTTCCATCACTGAGTAAAGGTAATGCTACGGTTGTTATGGGAGATTTCAACATGCAGGTTGACTGGGAAAATCAGGTTGGTACTGGACCCCAAGAAACTGGGGAAACTGCTAGAGTCAGTTATTAAAGATGGGATAGCAGCACATTTGGAAAGTGGTGAAATCATTGGACAAAGTCAGCGTGGATTTATGAAAGGTAAATCATGTCTGACGAATCTTATAGAATTTTTAGAGGATGTAACTAGTAGAGTGAATAAGGGAGAACCAGTGGATGTGTTGTATCTGGACTTTCAGAAGGCTTTCGACAAGGTCCCACATAAGAGATTAGTATACAATTTAAAGCACACTGTATTGGGGGTTCAGTATTGATGTGGATAGAGAACTGGCTGGCAGACAGAAAGCAAAGAACAGGAGGTAACGGGTCCTTTTCAGAATGGCAGACAGTGACTAGTGGGGTACCGCAAGGCTCAGTGCTAGGACCCCAGCTATTTACAATATATATTAATGATTTGGACGAAGGAATTGAATGCAACATTTCCAAGTTTGCGGATGACACGAAGCTGGGGAGCAGTGTTAGCTGTGAGGAGGATGCTAGGAGACTGCAAGATGACTTGGATAGGCTGGGTGAGTGGGCAAATGCATGGCAGATGCAGTATAATGTGGATAAATGTGAGGTTATCCACTTTGGTGGCAAAAACAGGAAAGTAGACTATTACCTGAATGCAGGCCGATTAGGAAAAAGGGAGATGCAACGAGACCTGGGTGTCATGGTACACCAGTCATTGAAAGCAGGCATGCAGGTGCAGCAGGCAGTGAAGAAAGCGAATGGTATGTTGGCATTAATAGCAAAAAGATGCCAACCAATTTTCTATCCATGTCAGCACCTCTAATACCATGTGTGTAATTTTGCTTTCTGAAAGTCCAGGTACACTACATCCACTGTCTATTTTCCTAGTACATCCTCAAAAAATTCCAGAAGATTAGTCAAGCACGATTTCCCCTTCGTAAATCTATGCTGACTCGGTCCGATCCTGTACTGCTATCTAAATGTGCCGCTTTTTCATTTTTTATAATTGACTCCAGCATCTTCCCCACCATCTTACAATTGCTGGAACCTTAAACAAAACACAAAGTGCTGGATTAACTCAGCAGGTCAGGCAGCATCTGGGGAGGGAATGGACGGGTGATGTTTTGGATCGGGACCCTTCTTCAGGCTCGGTCCCAACCCGAAACGCCACCTGTCCATTCCCTCCCCATATGCTGCCTGATCCATTGAGTTGATCCAGCACTTTGTGCTTTGCAGTGATATCGACTCCATTCACCTGACAGAAAGCAGATGGTCAGGGAGTTAACACTGGCCATGAGACTAGCCCATGAAAACCTTGCAGCGTTTCCACTTCCATCTTCATTTTGAATCTGCTCATCCGAGCTGGCAGCATGAATACCCAAAGGCAGCCACAAAATACTGCTGTAAATTCCCGCTGTATTAATAGAACAATAGCTTTAATGAGTCTGACAACAATTTTAACTAGTGATTTTCCTTCCAAGCCAACTAAAAACAATTGCAATCAATCCAAATGTGGCACAGTGTCATGGCTGGTAGAGCTGCAGCCTCACAGCACCAGAGACCCAGTTTGATCCTGACCTTGGGTGGTGTCTAGTTTATTTTACTTTATTGACATGCACGCCGAGTCTGTGTGGAGTTTGCATGCTCTCCTTGTGACCACATGGGTTTCCTCCCGGTGCTCCGGTTTCCTCCCACATTCCAAAGACGTGCAGGTTTGCAGGTTACACAAAAAAGCTGGAGAAACTCAGCGGGTGCAGCAGCATCTATGGAGCGAAGGAAATAGGCAAAGTTTCGGGCCGAAACCCTTCTTCCTTCGATTCTCCAGCATCTGCAGTTCCCTCTTAAACACAGGTTTGCAGGTTAATTGGCCTTTGTAAATTACCCCCTCTGTATTGAGTGGAGGAGAAAGTGGGATACCATAGAATTGGTGTGAATGGTGATCGATGGTTGGTGTGGGCTCATTGGGCTTGAAGGGCCCGTTTCCATGCTATATCTTTAGTTTAGTTTAGAGAAACAACACTTTAGTTTAGAGATTTCGGACCACTGAGTCCACACCGACCAGCAATCCCTGCACAACAACACTATCCTACACACACTCGGGACAATTTACACTTATACCAAGCCAATTAACCTACAAACCTGTACTTTTTGGAATGTGGGAGGAATTTGAAGATCTCGGAGAAAACCCACGCAGGTCACGGGCGAAACGTACAAACTCCATACAGACAGCACCCGTGGTCAGGATCGAATCCGGGTCTGCTGGTGCTGTGAGGCATCAACTCCAGCCCTGCGCCACCTCGCCACTCGAAAACTAAAATAGATACCATTTTCTCTTTTTTTGTGAATTAAAAAGATGAATAAAAAATTTTTTTAAGTTCAAAACTGAGATTGTTACAAAAGGACATGAAGGAATTCAGAACCGAAGCCATGGATAAAGTTAAGAATCCAAACTACCAATTGAATGGAGCAACAGGGTCAAGGTACTGAATGGGTTTCTCCTGTTCCCATATTCCCCATTACCTTGGGCCCCATCTTTCTGACAGTAATACCCTCCTGAACTGTCCTTGCTGCTCAGTACTGATCTGTGTGTTAACCTCTGAATGGTCATTGTATCTGTAGGAAGGAACTGCAGATGCTGGTTTACACCGAAGATAGACACTAAATGCTGCAGTAACTCAGCGGGACGGGCGGCATCTCTGGCGAGAAGGAATGGGTGACGTTTTTGGTCGAGATCCTTCTTCAGACTGAAAGTCAGGGGTAGAGGAAGACACAGAGATAAGGAAGGGTAAGGTGTGAAAACAAGACATCAAAAGAGATGTAGATCAGGGAAAATGTAGAATATCATTGTTGTCGAGGAGAAGGTGACAACAAATCAAACAGAGAAAATGGAATCAGAGAGACAGTCAGACTGGTCGGAGAACTGGGAAGGGGGAAAGGATGGAGAGACAGGGAAAGCAATGGCTACTTACTTAGAGAAATCAATCTTCATACTGCTGAGGTTTAAGCTGCCCAAACTAAATATGAGGTGCTGTTCCTCCAATTTGTGCTGGGCTCACTCCGACAGTGGAGGAGGCCATCTTAGTTTAGAGAAACAGCGCAGGCACAGGCCCTTCGGCCCAAAGAGTCCGCACCGACAAACAATCCCCGTACAATTTGTTGTGGTTAATATCAAGTCGAAAGGTCCTGGCGAGGTATTGTATATCTTTATTGTCATTTCCTGAGTATTCACATACCCAGAGGAAACAAAAAAACGTTGCTCAACCAGTGTCCATTCAGTGTGCATTAAAAATAAATAGAAATAAAAATACATATATCATGAACAAATTAACACTCTACTAAACATCAACAGGCGTTCCGATCGGCAGCGGCACGACAGTGGCTCTGCTGCAGTGTGTCCAGGTTGGTGGTTGGTGCGCGATACTTTGGCAGGGGGAAAAGTCCGTTTATCAGTCTTATAGCCTGCGGGAAGAAGCTGAGGAGCATCCTGCTGGTTTTGCAGCTAATGCTCCTGTACCTCTTCCCAGATGGCAGGATGGAGAATATGTGATGTGATAGGTAGGTAACATGGTAAGAATGCATGCGAGATATTAGCTTTTGTTAGTCAGGGCATTAAACATAAGAGCAGGGAAGTTATGCTTCAACTTTATAAACCATCGATCAGACGTCAACTGGAAGACTGTGGCAGTTCTGTTCACTACACGGCAGCAACAATGTAAGAGTGGGGAAAGGATGCAAAGGAGACTCACCAGGATGTTACCGGGGTTGCACCATGTTAGTTATGAGGAGAGACTGGAGAGGCTGGGTCCAGTTTCCCTGAAGAGGAGAAGGTCAAGAGGGGATATGATTAAGATACAGATAGTTAATGACTGTCTGAATCTTTTCACCTCAAAAGTGTTGAGGACAAAGATTTAGGGTAGGAGGCAAGAGATTTAGATTCTCAAAGTGACCTTTTTTCACCCGGAGAATATTGAATCGCTGGAATAAACTGCTTGAGGGAGTGGTGTAAGAAGAATTCCAGCCACTTAACGTGTGCCCAGATGAACACTGGGATCATTTAGGCATAGAAGATGATTGGTCAAGATGGGATTAATAATGGGTGTGCCCACTGGTTAACATGGACATGGTGGGCTGAATGGCCTGATTCCTGACTTTATGACTTTATGTCTTCAAAAGATTTTGCGTTGTTAACCGTAGTACATAAACAGAAGCTTATAGTGTCATAGAGTCACAGAGTCTTACAGTGTGGAAACAGGCTCATTGCCCCAACATGCCCAAACTGGCAAAAACACTAGTCCTGCATGCATTTGGCCCATATCCCTCTAAACCTGTCCTATCCATGTGCCTGTCTAAATATTCCTTAAACATTGCAATAGTACCTGCCTCAACTACCTCCTCCGACAGCTCGTTCCATGCATCTACCACCCTTTGCGCGAAAAATGTTAACCCTCAGGTTCCTATTAAATCTTTCCGCCTCACCTTAAACGTAGAAACATAGAAAATAGGTGGAGGAGTAGGTCATTCGGCCCTTCGAGCCAGAACCGCCATTCAATATGATCATCGCTGATCATCTAAAATCAGTACCCTCTTCCTGCTTTTTCCCCATATCCCTTGGTTCCTTTAGCCCTAAGAGCTAAATCTAACTCACTCTTGAAAATATCCAGTGAATTGGCCTCTACTGCCTTGTGTGGCAGGGAATTCCACAAATTCACAACTCTCTGGGTGAAGAAGTTTTTCCTCATCTCAGTTCTAAATGGCCTACCCCTTATTCTTGTACTGTGACCCCTAGTTCTGGACTCACCCAAAATCGGGAAAATTTTTCCTGCAGTTAGCCTGCCCAATCAGGTAAGAATTGTGTCAGTTTCGATAAGATCCCCTCTCTTCCTTCTAAATTCCAGTGAATACAAGAGACTTTGTGCATCTACACAATTTATTCCTCTCATGATTTTGTACACCTCTATAAAATCACCCCTCATCCTCCTGTGCTCCAAGGAATAGTCCTAGCCTTCTCAACCTCTCCCTGTTTGATGGTTACACAGAAAAGCTGGAGAAACTCAGCGGGTGCAGCAGCATCTATGGAGCGAAGGAAATAGGCAACGTTTTGGGCCGAAACAACCTCCTCTCTAATGTGTACACTCTCCCTGTTTGATGTTGGAGATGTTTTTATTGTTGTCAGCTGATGAGGCCCAAAAGCAAATTTCCTATAGCCCCATACTACCATCTATCTTACTTCTCGTTAAGAAAGTAAACAGCTTTCCTTGTGAAAATAATGGCAATTATTCAGCAGTAATGGAAACTTGACGGGCATTTTCAACTAGTTTAAATGTTTTTTTTAATTATTAGTGCCACATGTACCAAGTACATGTACAGTGAAAAGCTTTTGTTTCTGCGCTATCCAGTCAAAGAAAAGAATGAATATGAATATAATCAAGCCGTCTACTGTGTACAGATAAAGGATGAAGTGTACAACATTCAGTGCAAGATAAAGTCTGATGAAGTCCGATTAAATATGATTCAGGGATCTCCAGTAAGATAGATAGAGGTCGGGACCACACTCTAGCTGGTGAGAGAAGAGTTCAATTGCCTGATAACAGCGGGGAAGAAATTGTCCCTGAATCTGGAGGTAGGCATTTTCATACTAATGTACTTCTTGCCTGATAAGAGAGGGGAGAAGAAGGATTGACCAGGGTGCAGCTCATCCTTGATTGTGTTGGTGGCATGAAGTAGGTGGAGTCAATGGAAGGGAGGCTAGTTTGTGTGAGCAACTCTGCAATTTCTTGTGGTCTTGGTCTTGTGGTCTTGGATGGAACTGTTCCCAAACTAAGTCGTGATACATCATAGAAACATAGAAACATAGAAAATAGGTGCAGGAGGAGGCCATTCGGCCATTCGGTCCTTGATCGTCCCCTATCAATAACCCGTGCCTGCCTTCTCCCCCATATCCCTTGACTCCACTAGCCCCTAGAGCTCTATCTAACTCTCTCTTAAATCCACCCAGTGACTTGGCCTCCACTGCCCCCTGTGGCAGGGAATTCCATAAATTCACAGCTGTCTGGGTGAAAACGTTTTTTCTCACCTCAGTCCTAAATGACCTCCCCTTTATTCTAAGACTGTGGCCCCTGGTTCTGGACTCGCCCAACATTGGGAACATTTTTCCTGCATCTAGTTTGTCCAGTCCTTTTATAATTTTATATGTTTCTATAAGATACCCCCTCATCCTTCTAAACTCCAGTGAATACAAGCCTAGTCTTTTCAATCTGTCCTCATATGACAGTCCCGCCATCCCAGGGATCAATCTCGTGAACCTACGCTGCACTGCCTCAATCACAAGGATGTCCTTCCTCAAATTAGCAGACCAAAACTGTACACAATACTCCAGATGTGGTCTCACCAAAGCCCTATACAACAGCAGAAGAACCTCTTTACTCCTATACAGAAATCCTCTTGTTATGAAGGCCAACATTCCATTAGCTTTCTTCACTGCCTGCTGTACCTGTAAGCCAACTTTCAGCGATCAGTATACAAGGACGCCCAGGTCTCGTTGCACCTTCCTCCTTACCCAACCTAACCCCATTGAGATAATAATCTGCCCCATTGTTTTTGCCACCAAATTGGATAACCTCACATTTATCTATATTATACTGCATCTGCCAGGCATCTGCCCACTCACTCAACCTGTCCAGGTCACACTGCAACCTCCTAACATCCTCTTCACAGTTCACACTGCCACTCAGCTTTGTGTCATCCGCAAACTTGCTAGTGTTGCTCCTAATTCCCTCTTCCAAATCATTAATATATATGGTAAACAATTGTGGCCCCAACACCGAGCCTTGCGGCACTCCACTCGCCACTGCCTGCCATTCTGAAAAGGACCCGTTCACTCCTACTATTTGCTTCCGGTCTGCCAACCAATTTTCTATCCATGTCAACACCCTACCCCCAATACCATGTGCTCTAATTTTAGTCACCAGTCTCCCGTGCGGGACCTTATCAAAGGCTTTCTGAAAGTCTAGATACACTACATCCACTGGCACCCCTTCATCCATTTTACTTGTCACATCCTCAATAAAATTCCAGAAGATTAGTCAAGCATGATTTCACTATCATAAATCCATGTTGACTTGGATTAATCCTTTTACTGCTATCCAAATGCCCCATTATTACCTCTTTAATAATTGACTCCAGCATCTTTCCCACCACTGAAGCCAGGCAAACTGGTCTGTAATTCCCCGTTTTCTCTCTCGCTCCTTTCTTGAAAAGTGGGATAACATTAGCTATCCTCCAATCCACAGGAACTGATCCCGAATCTATAGAACATTGGAAAATGATCACCAATGCGTCCACTATTTCTAGAGCCATCTCCCTGAGGACCCTGGGATGCAGACCATCAGACCCAGGGGATTTATCATCCTTCAGTCCCATTAGCCTACCCAATACTATTTGTCGCCTAATGAAAATTTCATTCAGTTCCTCTACCCCCTTAGATCCTCTGTCCTCCAGTACATCTGGGAGATTGTTTGTGTCTTCCTTAATGAAGACAGATCCAATAGCATCCTGACAAAATGCTATCTACGGTGCATTTGTAAAAGTTGGTGACGGTTGTTTGGGACATGCTGAACTTCCAAAGCCTTCTAAGGAAGTTGAGGCATTTGTGTGCTTTCTTGGCCATAGCTTCCATGTGGCTGGTCCAGGACAAATTGCTGGTGATATTCATTCCTCGGTACTTGAAGTTTTTGACCATTTCTACTTTGGCGCCATCAATATATACCGGGTGTTGTGTGTACCGCTTTGCTTCCTGAAGTCAATCAATATCTCCTTTGTCTTGCTGGCATTGCGGGAAAGGTTGTTGGCTGAGCACCAGCTACCAAGTTCTCAAACTCCTTCCTGTACTCTGCCTCGTCTTTATTTAATATCCGTCCAACTGTAGTGGTGTCGTCTGCGAACTTGTAAATTGAGTTGGACTGATACTTGGCTGCACACACAGTCACAGTTATAGATTCACAGAGCCAAACTGCGTGGACACAGGCCGTTTGGCCCAACTTGCCCATCCCGACCAAGGTGGCCCATCTACACTCATCCCATCTGTCCACGTTTAGCCCATATTCCACTAAACCATGTGCCTGTCCAAATGTCTTTTAAATGTTATTACAATACCTTACAGAGAAAGGTTGAACAAGTTAGGGCTTTATTGTTACAGAGAAAGGTTGAACAAGTTAGGGCTTTATTCTTTGGAGCGCAGAGGGTTAAGGGGGGACTTGATAGAGGTTTTTAAAATGATGAGAGGGATAGACAGAGTTGACGTGGAAAAGCTTTTCCCACTGAGAGTAGGGAAGATTCAAACAAGGGGACATGACTTGAGAATTAAGGGAATGAAGTTTAGGGGTAACATGAGGGGGAACTTCTTTACTCAGAGAGTGGTAGCTGTGTGGAATGAGCTTCCAGTGAAGGTGGTGGAGGCAGGTTTGTTTTTATCATTTAAAAATAAATTGGATAGTTATATGGATGGGAAGGGAATGGAGGGTTATGGTCTGAGCGCAGGTATATGGGACTAGGGGAGATTATGTGTTCGGCACGGACTAGAAGGGTCGAGATGGCCTGTTTCCGTGCTGTAATTGTTATATGGTTATATTATATGGTTACCTGCCTCAACCACCTCCCCTGGCATCTCCTTCCACATACACACATACACTATCCTTCCGTGTGGAAAAGTTCATTTTTTTCCTCAGGATCCTATTAAATCTTTCCTATCTTCTTGGCTCTAGATTCCCCTACTCTGGGTAACAGACTGTGTGCATTTACCCTATCTATTCCCCTCATTATCTTATCCACCTCGATTTCCTGGAGTGGAGGAGGACAAGGGCAATCTTATAAAGTCCTAGCCTGACTTTCCTCCCCACTCAGTCTTTTCAAAATCTTTGTAAACCTTCTCTGCACACTTTCCAGCTGAATGACACACTTCCTATAGCAGTATGATCAAAACTGAACACAATACTCCAAAGGCGGCCTCGCCAACATCTTGCGCAACCGAATGCAACTGTTGATTGTTATTGGGCAGCAGGGGGTGCAGTGATATCATGTATCACAAGGTTAATTTTTTTACAGTACACTCTGTCTTTTTGTGCTTCGGTGTGTATATATTTTTTTATTTAAAAATCATGAGAGTGAAATGTGGAATTCATCGATACAGACAGCTGTGGTATTCACAGGAGAGGAGGGAGATCTACCAACCTGTACCTCGGTGCATGTGACAATGAACTAAACTGAACTGCTAATTCGAAGCAAATGTATGTGAGGCCACCATTGTCATTGGCAGCGCATGGCAGAAACCTCTATGAATAAATTCCCTTTAAACACCTTCCTCTTTTCTTACCTTAACCATACTGTATGTTCGCTTGTTTTTAATGTGCATCTGTGATCATTTGTACTCCCTGGCTTTTGACCATGCCTGAGGCTTTGCTTCTGTTTGTGGTGTTTTTGATGTTTCTTTATTTTGCATGTCTTTTCCTACTATTTCTTTTGATTGTTATTTTTTGGTGTGTATTAACTTTTTTGTCAATGATTAGTGATGTACAGCACTTTGTTGCAGCTATGTTTGTTTTTAAAGTGCTCTATAAATAAAATTATTATTATTATTATTATTATTATTATTATTATTATTATTATTATCCTTACCATAGCAAAATAAATGGCATATATAGGCTCTTGAATGTCTTGGGATTTTCCACAATCTCCCTAATGCCGCAGATATTTAATTACCTCGTTTCCCCTCCCAATTCCTTTCTGAAATTCTCACCTTCACCCTCTGCATTCCTAAAGACCTTTGATATTCTCCATTCATGATGTTGTTGATGAACTGCACTAACCTATAGCAGTGGTGATCACATTGCAAAATAACCCGGGGACTCTCAAGAGAATTCATGTTTTGGATAAATCACACAATTGAAAAATAATATTTTGCAGGGCTCTGGGGCAGCAACAAAGGTGATCAATTAATTGGATAGTTATTTCAGAAAGCCAGCAGAAGCACAACAAGCTAAATGCCCTGCATGATTCTGTGATTTTTAACAACTGAGTTGAACACAGTATTAAAAAATATGTAGGAAGGAGCTGCAAAAATCAGTAGAAGCCAAGTCAATTAATATTTGTAAGGCAGAGATAGATAGATTCTTGATTAATATGGGTGTCACGGGTTATGGGGAGAAGGCAGAATGGGGTTGAGAGGGGAAGATAGATCAGCCATGATTGAATGTGTAGGAAAGAACTGCAGATGCTGTTTTAAATCAAAATGCAGGAGTAACTCAGCGGGACAGGCAGCATCCCTGGGGAGAGGCTTCCTGTCCCGCTGAGTTACTTCAGCATTTTGTGTCTAGCTATGATTGAATGGTGGAGTAGACTTGATGGGCCGTATGCCCTAATACTGCTCTGGCACTTATGAACATGCTGGTTTATAGCAAAGATAGACACAAAATGCTGGAGTAACTCAATGGGTCAGGCAGCATTTCTGGAGACAAAGAATAGATGACGTTTCTGGTCAGAACCCTTCTTCAGACGTAACACTGAAAAAATGCAGACTGTTTACACTGGGAGTGGTTTCCCTGAAAAGTAGGTTAAAGTTTTGGCAACTGAGCTACAGGGAGAGGTTGGGCAAGCTCGGACTTTATTCCTTGGAATGCAGGAGGCTGACAGGTGATCTCATGGAGGTTTATAAAATCATGAGGGGAATAGACAAGGTGATTGCACAGAGTCTTACCCAGGGTAGAGGAATCAAGAACCAGAGGATATAGATTTAAGGTGAGAGGGAAAAGATTTAATAGAAACTTGAGAGGCAACTTATTTGCTGAAAAGGTGGTGGGTATATAGAATGAGCTGCCAGAGGAGGTATTTGAGGCAGGTACTTACTATAACAGCATTTAAAAGACACTCGGACAGGTACATGGATAGGAGAGTTTTAAACAGAGGTGGGTCACACACAGGAAAATGGGACGAGCGTCCGTGGGGCTTCTTGGTCAACATGGATGAGTTGGGCCAAAGGTCTGTTTCCGTGCTGTATGTCTCTGTGACTCTAACCATGCATTTGTCACTGCTTCTCAGTGGGAAATGATTACCGTTGAGCTATTGGGGAAGTACCAATACTTTAGACATTAGACTGTAGAGAAACAGCATGGAATAAGGCCCTCTGACCTATCGAATCCACGACGACCAGTTATCGCCCCATAAACTAACACTATCCTACACACGGGGCAATTTACAATTTTACTGAAGCAAATTAACCAACAAACCTGCACGTCTTTGGAGTGTATCTTTATCTCTCTATGACACTAATTTGGTAAAAAATAGTAAAGGTAACGTATTGAGCCATTTAGTTTCCATTCTGCCATTCAACCATGGCTTCTGCCTTCTCCTCATAAGCCTTGATGCCCTTACTAATCGGGAACCTGCCAATCTCCGCTTTAAAAATACCCGTTGACTTCCACAGATTTAGCATCCTCTGGCTCAAGAAATTCCTCCTCAACTCCATTCTAAAGGTGCGTCCTTTTTTTCTGAGGCTGTGCCCTCTGGTCCTGAACCCACCCACTAGTGGAAACATCCTCTCCACTCTATCCACGCCTGGATAACTTCCAAATCACTCTGTGTTTTGCTTAAACTCCCTGCACCTGCAGTTCCTTGTGTCTCCTATTTTTAGATCTTCCCCATTGGGAAGGTGAGACCAGGTGTGAATTTGTTTTGGTGAATAACATTAGCAAAGGAATTGTCAAACCAGGATTTTTTTACAAGGTTTATATGTACGATAGCTTATTATTTGCAGGTGCAACCCTTTGATACTGATACATTTCTAATCAGTGCATATTTATATATAATGACTGCATTATAATGTAATTCCCCCATGTGTTAGATGGTCCGGGATGTGTAGGCCTACTCTCATGTTCAGGTAAAGGCACAATCTTCTCAAGAGGATAATGTTCAAAGTCAGCAGAGCGGCGGAGAACAGAACACAAGAATCTGCAGATGCTGGAATCTTGAGCAAAACTCAAAGTGTTGGAGGAACTCAGTGGGTCAGGCAGCATCTGTGGAGGGAATGGGCAGGCGACGTTCTGGGTCGTGTCCCTTCTTCATACTGATAGAAGTGGGCAGGTGAAGGGTGAAAATAGAGAGGTGGGGATGGGATTAAACCTGGCAAGTGATAGATGGTTACAGGCAAAGATCCTATAGCAAGCAAGATAGACCACTCCTTCTAAGTGCAATGGGCTGACGTGTAGTACGCCAAGGAGTGGAACATGGGCCTTTTTTTCATCCATTTCCGTAACCCGACCCCGACCCGACTCGCAGTGTAATCAGCGTTTGTGTTAATAAATTATAATTCTGAAAATGAGGAGAAGATTTTTCCCAAATAACTTTGATCTTTACGAGGATATTTCCGTAACCGGCTTCCGTCTTCGCACTAGTATCCTATGGAATCTTTGGTGCGGAGATGGAAGCAGATTACAGAAATGGGGCAGAAAATTACCCATGAATCTGCCCTTGAGCGTACTACGTCGAGTGATCTATCTTGCTTGCTATAGGATCTTTGGTTACAGGTGAGGGGGATTGGATTGGCAGATGAGTGGCCAAGGGCTAGAGATGATAAGGAGACAAAAGGGTGTCAGATAAGGAAGAGAGAAATTAAATGGAGTGAACAGGGCTGGAAAAAGGGGAGTACTTTGGGTATGGACTGGGTTGCTCAAATTCCCTGCCTGTTTTTATTTTATTTGCATGAAATGGAAACTGTGTTACTTCTTCAGCAGAAGACCAATACAATATTCCCATGACCAGTCCTACTGCCCCTGCCAACCATGATCGTCACCCTTATGAGTAGATTTATTGTCACGTGTATCAAGGTGCAGTGACAAACTTTGCGTGCTTTGCTGCCAAATCAAATTATACTCTACAAGAATACAAACATGTCAGATGGGGAGAGGAGCAGAGTGAATGACCTAAGGTAAGTGTGTCTTGGCTCTCTGTCTCTTGGTATCTCTGTCTCTCTGTCTTTCTCTCTCTCTCTCTCTCTCTCTCTCTCTCTCTCTGTCTTTCTCTCTCTCGCTCTGTCTGTCTGTCTGTCTGTCTGTCTGTCTGTCTGTCTGTCTCTCGCTCTCTCTTCTTTTCTTTCTCTTTCTCTCTCTCTCTCTTTCTTTCAGAACCTTGTCATTTGGTGCCAAGGCAACTGCGTCTCACGCAATGTCAGCAAAACATGGATATTTTTATGGCGGATATTGATAAATTCTTGATTAGTAATGCCCCTGCTCCCACTTAGGAAACCTGAACGGAAACCTCTGGAGACTTTGCGCCCCACCCAAGGTTTCCGTGCGGTTCCCGGAGGTTTTTGTCAGTCTCCCTACCTGCTTCCACTACCTGCAACCTCCGGCAACCACTTGCAACCTGTGGGAACCGCACGGAAACCTTGGGTGGGGCGCAAAGTCTCCAGAGGTTTCCGTTCAGGTTTCCTAAGTGGGACAGGGGCATAAGGGCGTCAGAGGTTATGGGGTGAAGGCAGGAGAATGTGGTTGAGAGGAAGATAGATCAGCCACGATTGAATGGCAGAGTAAGCATGATGGGCCGAATGGCCTAATTCTGCTCCAAGAACTTATGAACAAAGGAGATTGTGATTGACGAGGATGCAAAGTAATACACACATCCCAGTCTACTTTGATGGTAAAAAGTAGATATGGTTGAAAGCTTCAAGTTCCTAGCAATAAATCTAACCAGCAATTGTTCCTGGACCAGCCACATCAAAACGATGGCAAATAAAGCATAATAATGCCTCTAATTTCTCAGAAAGCTTTGGAGATTGAGCATGTCCCCAACAATCCTAACCAACTTCTACCGATGCGGCGTAGGAAGCAGCTGATGGGAAAGCATCACCCCAGGATGAGCCCCATTAAAGACCGCCAGAAATTGCAGAGTTGTGGACGCAGCTCAGACCATCGCACAAACCAACCTCCCTTCCAGTGAATCCATCTACATCACACTGCCTCAACAAGGCCACCAGCACAATCTAGGGCCAGTCTCACCCCCTGTGGTCACCCCCACACTCCCCTCTACCCATCAGGCAAAAGGTGCAGAAGTTTGAAAACGCACACCTCCAGATTCAAGAACAGTTTCTTTCCAGCTGTTATCAGTCAACTGAACAGTTCTCTCATCAGCTAGAGCGCGGTCCTGACATCCCATCCACCTCGCTGGAGAACTTTGAGCTATATTTAATCAGATTTCATTTGATTTCAATGTAATATTTGGCACTAAATGTTGTACCCTTCACCTGTATACTGTGGACGGATCGATTGTGATCAGGTTATACTTTTCTTTGACTGGATAGCACGCAAACAAACCTTTTTCACTGTACCTCAGCACACATGACAATAATAAACTAAACTAAACTAAGCCAAAATGTTGTTACAGCCTCCACCTAAACTACCTCCTCTGGAAGCTCATTCCAATTCCCTCTTCACTGAATACTATCACTCTCTCTGTGTCTGTGTGTGTGTCTCTCTTTCCCACTTTCTCTCTCTCTCTTTCTTTCACTTTGTCTCTATCCTTCCATTTCCCTTTCTCTCTCTCCCTCACTCTGCATGTCTCTCTCTCACCCTCCCTCCCTCCCTCCCACTCTCTGTCCTTTCACCAACTACATCTCACACTCTCCAACACACTAGCAGCAATTAACACAGGTTTCCAGAAGCCCGTTCTGCCAAGTTTTCTGCTTAAGCAGTGTGAAGGTCACACATTTTTTTTGATTGTGGTTTAGAGCCAAATCTACACCCAGCTTGGAAGGTGATTCAAAGACATTGAACTCAACCAGCTGGAGCTGAGAAGCTCGCACATATATTACAAGCTGATACGATACTCACTGAGCTGCCCATTCAACCGTGATTGATTGCACTGGGATGATCTGTCATTTTGATCCAGGTTGCCCGCTTTTGACCAATATTTGAGTATTTTATAATTGTCTCAAATTTCAGCAGCAGAAAGATAAAGAATTTTTGATGTTGCGCCGTCAGATCTATTGGATGATTCGTAAGTTCATGTTCATAATTAGGCCATTCGACCCATCGTGTCTACACAGCCATTCAATCATGGTGATCTAGTCAAGTCAAGTCAAGTCAAGTCAAGTTGATTCGTCACATACACATACGAGATGTGCAGTGAAATGAAAAGTGGCAATGCTCGCGCACTTTGTGCAAAAAGACAAACAAACAAACAACCAAACAAACTACAAACACAATCATAAACACACACATATTCTTTTACATATTAAATATTGGAAGGAAAAACGTTCAGTAAAGTTAGTCCCAGGTGAGATTTACAGTCCGGGTGGCCTCTGGGAAGAAACTCCTTCTCAACCTCTCCGTTCTCACAGCATGGCAACAGAGGCGTTTGCCTGACCGTAGCAGCTGGAACAGTCCGTTGCAGCGGTGGAAAGGGTCTCCCATGATTTTATTGGCTCTGGAGTTGCACCTCCTGTTGTATAGTTCCTGCAGGGGGGCGAGTGAAGTTCCCATAGTGCGTTCGGCCGAACGCACTACTCTCTGCAGAGCCTTCTTGTCCTGGGCAGAGCAATTCCCAAACCAGATGGTAATATTTCCGGACAAGATGCTTTCCACAGCCACTGCGTAGATGTGGGGGATCTACCTTTCCCTCTTAACCCTATTCTTCTGCCTTCTCCCTATAACCTCTGACACCCGTATTAATCAAGAATCTATTCATCTCTGCCTTAAAAATATCCAGACTTTGCCTCCACAGCCTTCTGTGGCAATGAATTCCACAGATTCTCCAGCCTCTGACTGAAGAAATTTCTCCTCATTTCCTTCCTGTAACCTTTATATCAACAGTACATCTGAATTATTAATCATAGTGTTGGAGATTATTATTATAGGGCACAAGCAAAGTTATGATGAAACTGCATTTTGCTCTGATCGTGCACAATATTCAGTATTGCTTGTAGTTCAGGTTGACAAGATGCATGAATGCTGTTCGATATATAAAGCAGGGATGTAATGCTGAGGCTTTATAAGATGAATGCAATCATTTATTTCGAGGGGACGAATATAAAAGCAAGGGTGTGATGCTGAGGATTTATAAGGTGCTGGTCAGACAATATTTGGAGTATTGTGAGCAATTTTGGGCTCCATATCTATGTGGGCATTGGAAAGTTTACGAGAATGATCCCAGGGATGAATTGGTTAAGGTATGACGACCATTTGGTTGCTCAGGGCCCCTCCTCACTGGAGTTTGGATAGATGAGGGGGAATCGCATTGAAATTTACTGAATAGTGAAAGGATAGAGTGGATGTGGAGGGAATGTTTCCACTAGTGGCGGAGTGTAGGATCAGAGGGCACAGCCTCAGAATAAAAGGACGTAACTTTAGAAAGCTTTTTCTAAAAGGTTTTCACTGTACCTTGTTACACGTGACAATAAACTAAACTGAAAGGAGAAGAGGAGGAATTTGTTTAGTCAGAGGGTGGTGAATCTGTGGAATTCATTGTCACATATGGCTGTGGAGGCTGTCATTGGGCATTTGTAAAGTGGAGATTGGCAGGTTCCTGATTAGCAAGGGCGTCAACGTTTACAGGGAGAAGCTATTATTGAATGGCAGAGTAGAATCGATGAGCCGAATGGCCTCATTCTTCCCCGATGTTTTATGAATGTACAAGATGCTGTATACAATACAAAAAACAGTTACAAGATCTGTTCACAATGACGGGAATAGAATGGGTGAATGCAAAGAGCCTTTAATCCAGGGTAGATTATCAAGTATCACTGGTTTAAGGGGACTGGGGAATGTAAGAGGAACCAGAGGAGCAACTTTTTCACACAAAGGATGGTGGTATATGAAATGAGCTGCCAGAAGAGGTAGTTGAGGCTGGTACTAAATAATCATTTAAAAGACTCCCAATCCGACCTCTCTGTCCTGGGTCTCCTCCATTGCCAGAGTGAGCAACAGCGGAAATTGGAGGAACAGCACCTCATATTCCGCCTGGGGACCTTGCGTCCGGATGGCATTAACATTGACTTCTCCCAATTTTGCTAGCCCTTGCTGCCTCCTCCCCTTCCTTAATCCTCTAGCTGTCTCCTCCCACCCTCCTATCCGCCCCGCCCTCGGGCTCCTCCTCCTCCCCTTTTCCTTCCTTCTCCCCCCCCATCAGTCTGAAGAAGGGTTTCAGCCTGAAACGTCGCCTATTTCTTTCGCTCCATAGATGCTGCTGCACCCACTGAGTTTCTCCAGCAATTTTGTGTACCTTCGATCTTCCAGCATCTGCAGTTCCCTCTTGAATAATTTAAAAGACATTTGGACAGTTACATGGGTAGGAAAGGTTGAGAGGTATATGGGCCAAACATAGGCAAATGGGACCTGCTTAGATTGGGGAAACTTGGTTGGTATGGACAAGTTGGATTAGACCTTTGATTAGCCTGCCTTTGGGGTATTGCATGCAGTTCTGGTTGCCCATTACAGGAAACATAGAAACATAGAAAATAGGTGCAGGAGTAGGCCATTCGGCCCTTCGAGCCTACACCGCCATTCAATCAGATCATGGCTGATCATCCAACTCAGTATCCTGTACCTGCCTTCTCTCCATACCCCCTGATCCCTTTAGCCACAAGGGCCACATCTAACTCCCTCTTAAATATAGCCAATGAACTGGCCTCAACTACCTTCTGTGGCAGAGAATTCCAGAGATTCACCACTCTCTGTGTGAAAAATGTTTTCCTCATCTCGGTCCTAAAAGATTTCCCCCTTATCCTTAAACTGTGACCCCTTGTTCTGGACTTCCCCAACATTGGGAACAATCTTCCTGCATCTAGCCTTTCCAACCCCTTAAGAATTTTGGAAGTTTCTCTAAGATCCCCCCTCAATCTTCTAAATTCTAGCGAGTAGGATGTAGAGGCTTTGGAAAGAGTGTATAAAATTAGGGGAAGCATAGATAGGGTAGACAGTCAGAACCTTTTTCCCTGGATGGAAAAATCTGCCCGTCCCACTGAGTTACTCCGGCATTTTGTGTCAATCTTTGATTTAAACCAGCATCTGCAGTTCTTTCCTACAAAATTTAGTTGAGTGGTCGTATTATCTTCAGTGCCAACAGAGTCAAATGTCAAGCCGGGGGAAAAAATTCCAACGTAGAACCACAAAAGCAGACTGCGGTATTGATTTTCCGAAGATGCCTTTGATCTCAGGACGTGTGGAAACGTTTACTCATCCTGAGCCCACAGCTACTGTAGGCCATTTGGTCCCTCTCAGCATTCCCAATATCCAAAGAGATCATTGCTCATCTGCCTTTCAACTCCATTCAATTGACTTGGTATCCTGTAAAAGCCTGATCAATATGCCCAGAGTAAGGGAATCGAAAACCAGAGGTCATGGATTTGAAGTGAGGGGTGGAAAAGGTTATGGGAACCTGAGGGGTAATTTTTTCATGCAAACGGTCCTCTCTAAATTGTACCCTGCGTGTAGGGAGTGGGTGAGAAAGTGGGATAAATTGTGAGCGTGATCAATGGTCAACGTGGACTTGTTGGACTGAAGAACGTGTTTCCGCACTATACCTCTAAACTGAACGAAATAAGGATGGAGCAGATCAACAACAATCCAATTGAATCCACAACAGACTAGCAAGGTTGTGTCGGAAGGAACTGCAGATAGTGGTTTACACCAAAGATAGACACAAACTGCTGGTGTAATTCAGAGGGTCAGGAAGCACCTCTGGAGAAAAGGAATTAATTCCCACAGTCGGCTGAGGAGGCCAAGTCAATGGATATTTTTAAGGCGGAGATAGATAGATTCTTGATTAGTACGGGCAATCAAGGGGTTATGGAGCGAAGGCCGGAGAATTGAGTTGAGGGAAAGATAAATCAGCCATGATTGAATGGCGGAGTAGACCTGATGGGCCGAATTGCCTAATTCTGCTCCTATCACTTGTGAACTTATGAATGGGTGATGTTTGGTGTCGAGACCCTTCTTCAGACTCATACAATGTTTCAGTCGAAAGAAGTGTCTCGACCGGAAACATCACCCATCCCTTTTCTCAAGAAGATGCGGTCTGACCTGTTGAGTTACTCCAGCATATTGATACTTTCAAGGTTGCCAAGTTAAATTCATGAATCAATTTCCTTTTTCTTCTTCCTCCTCTTGGGAGCAAAACAGAAGAGTTGAGCAACCGGTAGAGTTGCTGTCTTACAGTGCCAGGGACCCGGGTTCGATCCTGACTACAGGGGCTGTAATTCTTTATGGAGTTTGTACGTTCTCCCCGTGACCTGCGTAGGTTTTCTCCGAGATCTTCAGCTTCCTCCCGCACTCCAAAGACATACAGGTTTGTAGGTTAACTGGCTTGATATCAATGTAAATTGTCCCTAGTGTGTGTAATGCTAGTGTAAGGTGATCGCTGGTCGGTGTGGACTCGGTGGGCCGAAGGGCCTGTTTCTGCACTGTATCTCGAAACTAAACTAAACTAATAATTCGACACAAAAACTGAACGAGTGATGAATGCTGAAACACTCAGCGAGTGGGAGATGGAGATTCAGAAACAAAAACAGAATCTTCAAAGGCAATCATGAGATCACTTTGTTTAGGTTGATTTCTTGCCCGCCAGCCATCGGTTAAAAACACTGAATGCCTTCTGTACGCAGATATTTAAAGAATCAAAGGTTCCCGAGTTGGCCATTCACTGCATCTGTGCCAGGGTTTTTGTGAAAGACTTGCCAAATTATTCTCCGTCCTCACAGCCGTGTCATTTTTTTTTATCGTTCCATTCTTTTGAAGTTCATTGGGGAGTATAAGTATTCCCGAAGTATCACACTGAAGCAGCAAACTAAACAACATACCCCAGTCTCTCGGGGAGACGATGAACGAACGAGGGAGGAGAAAATGTCAGCACTGACAAATTTTATCACCGATAGACATTGATCTTATGTCTAAAGTCTTCACAAAATGTGAAGTTAGTTGGACAGTACATGATGTTGTAGGAAGAAACTGCAGTTGCTGGTTTAAACCAAAGATGGACACAAAATGCTGGGATAATGGGCCCGTCCCACATAGGCAATTACAATAGGCAACTACAGGCGACTTGGCTGTCACCACATGGTCGCCATTGTGTCACCTGGGATGGTCGTAAGTCGACTCCTCAGTCGCGCAAGGAGTCGTAGTGTCTTTCTGGTTGCTGCAAAATTTTCAACATGTTGAAAAATGTTCGGTGGAAGTGGGTTTGACGCATATGAGCGTATCTTGACTTCTTCTCCTGACAGAGGTGCTATGGTAGGTTGTCGCCAGGTTAACATAGGTTGTCGCCTGTGCTGGCTTTGGTGAATTCCATTGGCGACCACCTACATCAACCTACGTCAACCGGCGACAGGTACTGGCAACTGAATTTTCTTACCTTGCCGTAGCTTGTCACTGTGTGGTTGTAGGTGGACATCCTAAGGTCGGCGGTTGTCGGTAGCTTGACGTCGACTCGGAGGTAGGTTGTCGTAGGCATTGTCGTGGGGGGGTCCAGTCGCTGGTTTTTCGGTGACCTGCTACGACTATGACAGTCGCTGGCAGTCACCAAAAACATTGCCTAAGTGGGACAGGCCCAGAATTCAGCGGGACAGGCAGCATCTCTGGAGAGAAGGAATGGGTGACGTTTCGGATCGAGATCCTTCTTCAGACCGAATCAGGGGAGAGGGAGATACGGATACAAGGAAATGTAAGGTGTGAAAATGAGACAAAGACTATAGAGATCAAGGAAAATGTAGAATATACCATTGTTATCTAGGAGAAGTAACAACAAAGCAAACAGAGATAAAATGTAAGGTACACAAAATTGCTGGAGAAACTAAGCGGGTGCAGCAGCATCTATGGAGCGAAGAAAATAGGCGACGTTTTGGGCCAAAACCCTTCTTCAGACAGAGATAAAATGTAAATGAGGACAGTCAGACTAGTCGGAGAACTGGGAAGGGAGAGGGATGGAGAGAGAGGGAAGGCAAAGGTTATTTGAAGTTAGAGAAGTCAATATTTATATCGCTGGGGTGTAAGCTGCCCAAGCGAAATGTGAGGTGTTGTTCCTCTAATTTGCACTGGGTCTCACTCTGACAATGGAGGAGGCCCAGGATAGAAAGGTCAATGTGAGAATGGGAGGGGGAGTTAAAGTGTTTCGCATCCGGGAGATCAGGTAAATTTAGGCGGACTGAGCGGAGGTGTTCAGCGAAACGATCACCAAGCCTGCGCTTGCTCTCGCCGATATGTAGGAGTTCACACCTGCAACTACGGATGAGGTTGGAAGAATGTTTCAGATTAGGATCCTTCCTCAGACTGATGATGCTCCTTAGTCCAAGTTGATTCATGAGTGACTTAGATATCCCCTGAAGAATGTATTGCCTTCAATGATCAGAGGTGACCTGGAAGTAGACCTCTACAGATTATGCTTTGGTCTATTCCTCCAACGTTCAAAGCCAAATTCGATTAGTACGGGAGTCAGGGGTTATAGGGAGGAGGCAGGAGAATGGGGTTGAGAGGGAAAGATAGTAGATCAGCCATGATTGAATGACGGAATAAACATGATGGGCCGAATGGCCTTATTCTGCTCTTAGAATGAACTTATGATCTCACTAGATTTCTGGATATGAATGGAATCAAGGAATAAAGCAATTGTACAGGAAAAGAACACAAGATATTGAGATGTTTCCACTGTTGGGAGAGTCATAGAAAAGGGGATGACTTATGGTCTCAACTGATCCAGTCATTCCCTTTCTCAAATGAAAATATACCCGGTAATACATTATTCAAAATCTTTAGAACGTCTCATTGTCCAAAGACGCAATGTATTTTGTTTTCACAATAATCCCCAAGTAAATAAAATAAAATAAAACATAGAACATGTAAATGTACACCACAGGAAGAGGCCCTGAAGACCATGAGGCCAAAGATAGACACAAAATGCTGGAGTAACTCAGCAGGTCAGGCAGCATCTCTGGAGAACATGGATAGATCTCTGAATGGGCTCGCCCCGCTTTTCCTCTCTGAGCTGCTCCAACCATACGCTCCTGCCCGGTCCCTCAGGTCAGCTGGTCAGCTGCTCCTGCAGGTACCGAGGTCTAGTCGGAGGCTCAGAGGGGATAGAGCCTTCTCTGTTGCTGCTCCGGCACTCTGGAACACCCTGCCATTGCACATCAGACAGGCCCCCTCTCTGTCCATCTTCAAATCCAGTGTTAAAACACATTTGTACTCCCTGGCTTTTGACCATGCCTGAGACTTTGCTTCTGTTTGTGGTGTTTTTGATGTTTCTTTATTTTACATGTCTTTTCCTACTATTTCTTTTGATTGTTATTTTTGGTGTGTATTAACTTTTTTGTCAATGATTAGTGATGTACAGCACTTTGTTGCAGCTATGTTTGTTTTTAAAGTGCTCTATAAATAAAATTATTATTATTATTATTATTATTATTATTATTGTCAGGACTATTCTTATGATTATTATTATTATTATTATTATTAGATGACGTTCCGGGTCGGAACCCTTCTTCAGTACTCGCTAGAATTTAGAAGATTGAGGGGGGATCTTATAGAAACTTACAAAATTCTTAAGGGGTTGGACAGGCTAGATGCAGGAAGATTGTTCCCGATGTTGGGGAAGTCCAGAACAAGGGGTCATAGTTTAAGGATAAGGGGGAAATCTTTTAAGACCGAGATGAGGAAAACTTTTTTCACACAGAGAGTGTTGAATCTCAGGAATTCTCTGCCGCAGAAGGTAGTTGAGACCAGTTCATTGGCTATATTTAAGAGGGAGTTAGATGTGGCCCTTGTGGCTAAAGGGATCAGGGGGTATGGAGAGAAGGCAGGAACAGGATACTGAGTTGGATGATCAGCCATGATCATATTGAATGGCGGTGCAGGCTTGAAGGGCCGAATGGCCTACTCCTGTACCTATTGTCTATGTTTCAGACCATAGGAGCAGAATTAGGCCATTCGGCCCTTCAAGTCTACTCCACCTTTCAATCATTGCTGATCTATTTCTCCCTCTAAACCCCATTCTCTTGCCTTCTCCCCTTAATCTTTGATGCCCTTCCTAATCAAAAACCTTTTAATCTCCACCTAAAAAATACCCAGTGACTTGGCCTGCACAGCATTCTGTGGCAATTCTGTGGCAATGAATTCCACAGATTCACCACCCCCTGGTTAAATCAATTCCACCTCATCTCCATTTTGAAGGTACATCCTTTTATTCTGATGCTGCGCCCTCTGGTTCTAGACTCTCCCATTGCTGGAAACATCCTCTCCATGTCAACTCTAAATCCAAGATAAACTAATCTTATCTGCCTGCACATGATCCATATCCCTCCATTCTCTGCATATCCATGTACCTATCTAAACACCTCTTAAACAAGACTATCGCAGATGCCTCGGCCATCAATGGGAGGATGTGGTGCAGAACGTTGTACGGTCTGAGGAAACTGATGGGATCCTTCCCAACTGATTTGAGTTTGTGGACGGATCCATAATCACGGACTCTATGGATAACCTCGTTGAATATGTTGCTGCCACAGACTTCGTCAGGAAGTGTGTGGAGGAATTTGTACCCAAGAAGAGTTTGAAGAGGGGCCCCGACCCAAAATGTTGTCCCCCCCCATTCACTCCATGGATGCTGCCACACCCACTGAGTTCATCCGGCACTTTGTGTTTTTCCACAACATTCCAGCATCTGCTGTTCCTTGTTATCCCCTCCACGGATGCTGCCTGGCCCACTGAGTCCGCACGCACTAGGGACATTTTTACATTTCCACCAAACCAATTAACCTACAAACCTGTACGTCTTTGGAGTGTGGGAGGAAACCGAAGATCTCGGAGAAAACCCACGCAGGTCACGGGGAGAACGTACAAACGCGGTACAGACAGCACCCGTAGTCAGGATCGAATCTGAGTCTCTGCCGCTGTAAGGCAGCATCTCAACCTCTACGCCACTGTGCCGCCCTTTGTATTTTGCACAAGTTCCCAGCATCTGCACTCTGCTTGTATCTGCTCCGACTCCAGTGCCCACACATCTGAAGCGTCCCGACCCGAAACGTCACCGATCCATATTCTCCAGAGATGCTGCCTGACTTACTGAGTTACTGCAGCACCTTGTGTCTCCGTTTGTTTTTTGCTCTTGTCTGTGTTGTGGCTTTGCTCGTAAACATGCTCCAGCTTCTCACAATATCTTTCTTTTTGATTTAATTCATATAATCACATGACAAACAGCGTCCCTGATTGTTGGGCTACCAAATATTGTATATCTGTCATTTAAATCATTTCATATTCTTATTAACTTAGCAAATGTTAACATTTTTCTCTAATGAGGGAACAGGGAACTGCAGTTCAAGGTTTCAAGGCCAGTTTATTGTCACATGTAGCAAGTAAGGTACAGTGACATTTGAATTACCATACAGCCACACTAAGTGAAAAGCAACAAGACACACGACCACATAAAAGCTAACGGACGGAGGGGGCGCTGCACGGGCAGCAGCCTCTACCTACAGCCCGTCTGTTATTTCTATCTTTTTTTTAATTTTTAGTTAGTCTAAAGTATTGTGTTGGGGGAAACTTTTACTTTTCTATGTGGGGGAGGGGGGCAGGGTAAGGGGGAAACTGTTTCCCAGTCTCTTCCTGGCGGGGACGCGACTATTTCTCCGAGTCGCGTCCTCACCCCCCACCTCGGGGCCTACCAGCTGGATCGGAGCGGCCTTTCCTGCCGGGGACCGGGAACTGTACCATGGCAGCTACAGCGGCGGCGCAGCGCTGGAGTCACCGCGGAGCGGGCAATACCTACCTGGGTCGCCGTTTGGAGCTCCGGAGCGTTGGGCCGTTGCTCCAACATCGTGGAGCTCTGGTGCGGAGAGCTTCCAACGCGGGCGGCGCTGAACAACATCGTGGAGACCTGGGGCGCCTTGCAGAGGGTGTACAGCAGCAGGTCTCCACCCGGCGCGGCCTGCGGACTTTGGAAGCCGCTGACTCCGGTAGGAGGGGGCCGACTCTGGTGTCCACGCCGCTGAGGACGTCCCGCAGCCCCGACGTCGGACTTGTATCACCCCGGCGAGCGGTCCTGGACATCGGACCGCCCGTAGCTGCAACTGCGGAGGGCTTGGGGAGGCCCTGACCACGAGGAACAGTGGAGGAAGAGACTGACTTTGGTGCCTTCGCACACAGTGGGAAACTTTGATTCTGCTGTGTGGGGATGTTTTGTGTTAAATTCTATAGTGCGTGTTCTTTATACCCTTTCTGGCTTAATCCCTCCGTTCACCACCTCCAGTTTAAATTCCAGTTGGAATATTTTGGAACCAAGAACCTAGAACAAGAACATAAACATCCACCCCAGTGGATTCCACATTCCTCACTGTGATGGAAGGCAATAAAGTTCAATCTTCTTCCTCTTTGTTCTCCCGCGGTCGGGGCAAACAAACCTTCCGCAGTCGGGGGGATCAAAGCTCCCACAGCCAACGATCGAAGTCGGGGTGATAGAAACTCCTCCTTCGGGGCGGTTGAAACTCTCTCCGCGGCATGGAGCTCCCGAATCGGCCTATACTTATCAGAGACCGCGGGGGTTCAACGATGTTACAGTCCACAGGCCCCGCGGTTGGAGCTTCGATCCCCGGCAAAGGGATCGCAAGCTCCGCGATGAATGAATGAATGAATGAATGAATGAATGAATGCATGATTGAATCTCTTCATTGTCATTGCACATGGTACAACGAATTTAAAAGTCAATCCCACGGTGCGATTCACAAGAGCAATTTTAAATATATAAGATAAGGTAAAAATACATACATATAAAAAAAAATAAAAAAATTACAGCTAAATAACAATAGCAGCTGAGGTAGAGCCATTCAGTTGAATGTGAGTCTTATTTCTTATTTTGCATTATTAAGTTCACATATGGCTATGGGGTAAAAGCTGTCTCTGAGTCTGTTTGTGCGAATTTTGAAAGACCTGTACCATCTGCCAGAGGGCAGCAGGTGGAACAGGTGGTGTCCAGGGTGGGAAGGGTCCTTCAGGATGTTGGCTGCCCTGCCAAGGCAGCGAGAGCTGAAGATGTCCTTCAGGGAGGGCAGTGGGCAGCCAGTGATTTTTTGTGTGGTGTTGATGACCCTTTGAAGGGCTCTCCTGTCCGCGGCAGAGCAGCTGGCATACGATGTGGTTATACAGTACGTCAGCACGCTCTCGATGGAGCAGCGGTAGAAGGGCACCAGCAGCTTCTCCTCCAGGTTGTTTTTCCTGATAAAGTCCCACATACTCCCGCGGCTTGGAGCGCCGGGTCTGTATCCTGGAATGGCCACCAACTCCACGATGTTAGGCCGCATTGGAGACGGAGATACAATACAGGAAAAAATCGCCTCGCCGTCAAAGTAAGAGATTGAAAAAATGTTTCTCCCCAAACCACCCAGCCCCCACATAAAACAAACCAAGGAACGCTAAAACATACTTTTAACACACACTAAAAATAACACAAAGTAGAAAGGACAGACAGATTGTTGGCACGCCACCAGTTGCTAGTTTATCAAGGAAAGACACACAATGCAGGAATGATTCAGCGGATCAGGCGACATCCCTGTAGAACATCGATAGGTGACGTTTCAGGTCGGATCAGGTCTGAAGAATGGGAACGTCACCAGTCCATGTTCTCCAGAAATGCTGCCTGACCCGCTGAATTACTCCAGCATTTTGTGCCTTTCCGTTTCAAGTGAATGATGTGACCATCAGGTTATGTGCAATACCTAATGATGACAAAGGTTACAATAAAATTCCAAACAAGAATTTAATTGCAGCTATCCATATTGACATATCTGCTCAAGAAACTCTGAAAATTATGTTTCCACGGGTTTTATGACATTAATATAGCTCTATATATTTTTATTAATCTTGCTCTTGTTTAATGTTATTTGTCTCTGGACCATTGGGTACTGGTAATTCTCCCATTGATATAAATCCCAACAGAGAAAAATTACAGCTTTGACTTTCACCTGCAACAATGTCAAAACAATCTAATTGCATTTTTAATGGTGCTGATAGATAAATACTGTGTACCAAACTCTACAGTCTGTGAAGCTAATATTAATATTAGTAATTCTCTTTTGTCAACACTTCAAGATATGCTGGGGCAAACATCCATTCTGTTTTGCTGGTGCTAAGAGCCAAATATAATCTGGATAGAGCGGAGAGGATGTTTCAGTGGGAGAGTCTAGCACGAGAGGACATAGCTTCAGAAATAAAGGACGTTGCTTTAGGAAGGAGATGAGGAGAAATTTCTTTAGTCAGAGGGTGGTTAATCTTTGGAATTAAATGGCATGGAAGGCTGTAGTGGTCGTCAATGGGTATTTTTGAGGCAGAGATAAATACATTCTTGATTAGTACTGGTGTCAGGGGTAATGGGAAGAAGGCAGGAGAGTGGGGTTAGGAGGGAGAGATAGATCAGCCATGATTGAATGGCGGAGTCGAGTTGATTGGCCAAATGAGCCATTTCTACTCCTAATTCTTATGAACATGAATAATCATCTTCAATATATTCACTTTAACTGCAACCTGACATACCTTAGGTTTAGTTTGAGATTTAATATTGTTACATGCAACAAAGGAACAGTGATAAGCTTTGTTTTGCATGCTATCCAAACAAATCAGATAATGCTATACACAAATATATTCAAGCCAACCTCAAGTAGGGTGGTAGAAAGGGCTTTTGGTACATTATTCTTCATCTGTCAGGGTATTGAGTAGAGAAGTGAGAACATAATGTTACAGTTGTACAAGACATTGGCGGGGCCACATTTGGAGTAATGTGTTCAGTTTTTGATACCCTCCTATATTTAGTCTCTACAGCCTTTCTCAAACAGAAGGACTATATTAGCCACTCCGATGCAGGAGCTTGATCGGCCCAACAAGGAGGTCCGTCGCCGGCTGTGGGAGTAAGATCGTCCCGTCAACGGAAGGTTAGAGGCCCCCGACCGCTGAGGGCAAAGAAGGGGGAGATTGAACGTTTTTTTCGCCTTCCATCAAAGTGAGGAATGTGGAGGAGTCGCTGTGGTGGATGTTTATGTTAAAATTTATTTTGCTTTATATTGGTATAACCATATTGTATTGGGTCTGCGAGGAAGTCCGATACTTCTTCCACCGCATCCTGGTCGAGGGCTGCCACCAGGTAATAGAAGCGGGTGGCATCGACCGTGATGCCCCGCAGGTTGAACTGGGCCTCCGCCTGCTGGAACCAGATGAGCGGCCGTGTGGTCCAGAAGCTGGGCAGTTTTACGGAGACCTTGTCCAGAGACAGGGTCGGGCTGGCGTGTGAGGAGGTAGGGCTTTGTTCTGTCTCCATCATGATGCCAATGGAGCGTCGGGGTCACCAATGTAGTGCGTGGGTCTCAAAATGAGGCAAGTAGTCCGAAGTTTGAGAAGCACTTTACTTTATTTCCTCCCGGTTCAGGGGAAGACGAAACCAGGGAAAGATGGCACCCAAACCCTGCCTTTTATACCCTCTGGCTAAGGACCGCCTCCGGACTGCACCACTCCTGTTGCCGAGGGGTTCGGCAGTATAATGGCACGACCCTTAGGAGCCGCCACAATATAACCATATAACAATTACAGCACAGAAACAGGCCATCTCGGTGCTTCAAGTCCGTGTCGAACACGTATTCTCCCCTAGTCCCATCTACCTGCGCTCAGACCATAACCCTCCATTCCTTTCCCGTCCATATAACTATCCAATTTATTTTTAAATGATAAAATCGAACCTGCCTCCACCACCTTCACTGGAAGCTCATTCCACACAGCTACCACTCTCTGAGTAAAGAAGTTCCCCCTCATGTTACCCCTAAACTTCTGTCCCTTAATTCTCAAGTCATGTCCTCTTGTTTGAATCTTCCCTACTATCAGTGGGAAAAGCTTATCCACGTCAACTCTGTCTATCCCTCTCATCATTTTAAAGACCTCTATCAAGTCCCCCCTTAACCTTCTGCTCTCCAAAGAATAAAGCCCTAACTTATTCAACCTTTCTCTGTAACTTAGTTGCTGAAACCCAGGCAACATTCTAGTAAATCTCCTCTGTACTCTCTCTATTTTGTTGACATCCTTCCTATAATTAAGTGACCAAAATTGTACACCATACTCCAGAATTGGCCTCACCAATGCCTTGTACAATTTTAACATTACATCCCAACTTCTCAACTCAATGCTCTGATTTATAAAGGCCAGCACACCAAAAGCTTTCTTTACCACCCTATCTACATGAGATTACACCTTCAGGGAACTGTGCACAGTTAGGTCCAGATCCCTCTGTTCAACTGCATTCCTCAATTCACTGCCATTTACCATGTACGTCCTATTTTGATTTGTCCTGCCAAGATGTAGCACCTCACACTTATCAGCATTAAACTCCATCTGCCATCTTTCAGCCCACTCTTCCAACTGGCATAAATCTCCCTGTAGACTTTGAAAATCTACTTCATTATCCACAACACCACCTATCTTCGTATCATCTGCATACTTACTAATCTAATTTACCACACCTTCATCCAGATCATTGATGTACATGACAAACAACAGTGGACCCAACACAGATCCCTGAGGCACCCCACTAGTCACTGGCCTCCAACCTGACAAACATCCATCCACCATTACTCTCTGGCATCTCCCATTCAGCCACTGTTGAATCCATCTTGCTACTCCACCATTAATACCCAACAATTGAACCTTCTTAACCAACCTACTATGAGGAACCTTGTCAAAGGCCTTACTGAAGTCCATATACACAACATCCACTGCTTTACCCTCATCAATTTCCCGAGTAACCTCTTCAAAAAATTCAAGAAGATTAGTCAAACATGACCTTCCAGGCACAAATCCATGTTGACTGTTCCTAATCAGACCCTGTTTATCCAGATGCTTATATATATTATCTCTAAGTATCCTATCCATTAATTTGCCCACCACTGACGTCAAACTAACAGGTCTATAATTGCTAAGCATGACTGATTGGTAGATCAAATTCCTCATCTGTTGCAAAACATACTTGGCTAATAAAGTATGATTATGATACAGTGAACTCACACTTTGTTCTGAGGTTATGTTGGGCTTTATTGCAACAGTGAAGGGGACCACAGACAGATAGTTTAATTTAGTTGATTATTGTCACGTGTGCCGAGGAACAGTGTGAAGTTTTTTTTTGTTGCTTGTCATCCAGTCAACGAGAAGAATATAGATCAAGCCATGCACAATGCCCAGATACAGGATGAAACGTACATGATGTGTCCGCGATAAAGTCCAATAATTTAATTCATTTATTTAATTCTCACTGTGACCTGAAGTTAAGAATTTGTCCAAAGGACCGTTCATTAATCAATGCATTGAGATATACAACATGGAAACAGGCCCTTCGGCCCAACTCAGCAATACTGACCAAGATGTCTGAATAGTCCCATTTGCCTGCCATCGGCCCATCCCCTTCTAAACCTTCCCTATCCATTGTAGGCTGTGAAGCTCTTCAAAGAGGAAAATGACAAAAACATTTGACAACAAACAACCTGCAGTGCTTTATTGGTTAATAAACGACACAAAATGCTGGAGTAACTTAGCATCTCTGGAAATGTGTAGGAAGGAACTGCAGATGCTGGTTTAAACTGAAGATAGACACAAAATGCTGGAGTAACTCAGCGGGACAGTCTGAAGAAGGGTCTCGACCCAAAACATCACCCATTTCTTCTTTCCAGAGATGCTGCCTGTCCCGCTGGGTTTCTCCAGCAGTTTGTGTCCAGCTCCTCTGGGAAACATGGTGGGATGACTTTTGGGTTGGGTGCCTTCGTCAGACTGATTGTGGGGGTGGGGGTGGTAAGAAAGCTGGTAGTGAAGAGGGGCGGGACAAAGCCTGGCAAGTATTAAGTTGAGGTGAATGGGGATTTTGATAGGCAGATGGTTGGACATAGGGCCAGAGATGAAAAGACAGAAGATATGAGACAAAAGGGTTGAAGAGTTGCAAATTGTGAAGCTAGAGGAAGGAATGAAAGTGGGAGGGGATGGGGAGAAGTAGGTGTGTCCAGGTAGGGTACATGGAAAAGTGGGGGGGGGGGGGGGGGTAGGGAGGAATGTGGGGGGCAGAAGAGGGAGAGGGGGAGAGTTTTGTAGTCATCTAAAATTGGAGAATTCAATGTTCACACCATTGGGTTGTGAGGTACCCAAGTGCAATATGAGGTGCTCTTCCTCCAGTTTGCATGTGGCCCCATTCTGACAATGTCCACCATTGGCCCAGGACAGCAAGGTTAATATGGGAATGGGAAGAGGAGTTAAAATGGTTAGCAACCGGGAGATCACATAGGCCTTGGCCACACCCAGCACATGTGTTCAGCGAAACGATCGCCTAGTCCACATTTGTTCTCATCAATGTAAAGGGTCAGATGGTTGTCCAAACGCCAGAGATTAAAACACGGTCGATGTGAAGCTAAAGGGTCGAAGCGTTGCGAATTGTGAAGCTAGAGTCATGGAGTAATACAGCGTGGAAAACTGTCTGGGCCTTTCTGGCCAACTTGCCCGATGCCCACGCCGACTAACATGCCCCATCTACATCTGCCTGTGTTTGCCCCATATCCCTCTAAATCTGTTCTATCCATGTACCTGTCCAGATGTTTTTTAAATGTGATAATACTTCCCTCAATTACCTTCTCCAGCAACTCGTTCCGTATACTGTACCTACCACCGTTTGTGTAAATGTTTCCCCCGCATCAGCTTAAACATATATGGTTCTTGAACAAGAGGAAGAGGGAAAGGGGAGGGGAGAAACAGGTGCGAGTCCAGGTGGGGGCCCGTTTTATTGGTGCAATGTTGTCTAGGTGCAGTAACGGACTACATTCGGACTACAGAATAAAGAAGAATTTCTGTGAGGTGACATTTACCTCACCCATGGCGCTTGTTCTTGGTTTCCCGAGGGCATCTTCCTCCTTGCTAATTCCTGATGCAAAATAATGATTCAACAAGCAGCGTGAAGCACAGTGCCGGCGGTACGGGGGTCGCAGCGGTAGAGTTGCTGCCTTACAGCGCTTACAGCACCGGAGACCCGGGTTCAATCCTGGCTATGGATGCTTGTCTGTATGGAGTTTGTAGATTCTCCCCATGACCTGTGTGGGTTTTCTCCGAGATCTTCAGTTTCCCCCCCAGACTCCAAAGAAGTACAGGTTTGTGGGTTCATTGGCTTGGTGTAAATATTTAAATTGTCCCTGGTGTTGGATAGTGTTAATGTGTGGGGGTGGTTGGTCAGTGCTGACTTGGGCCTTTTTCTGTGCTGCATCTCTAAGCTAAACTAAGCCTGCCATTTCCTTCATCTTGTTTTCATGGTCTTCTGCTGACCTTCTCTTTCCACACATAATAGGAAGCAATGTTCTGTAGTTGATTTGCTCAGCACGATCATTTATCAAAGTGCCCATTCTGGGAATATTTTGTCATCTGTTTTTCTCAGTATACTTCTCATTATCCAGAAAGTCTATCACTAGTTGTGTTCTTCTTAGAATCGGAGAGAACCTACGGTGCACGTGACAAATACATTTGAACCTTGAACGTACAGTAGGAAAACAGGTCCTTCAGTCAAACTCGTCCTATAGCAAGTTATCCCATCCAAACTAATCCCATTAACCAGAATTTGGAAACATAGAAACATAGAAATTAGGTGCAGGAGTAAGCCATTCGGCCCTTCGAGCCTGCACCGCCATTCAATATGATCATGGCTGATCATCCAACTCAGTATCCCATACCTGCCTTCTCTCCATACCCCCTGATCCCCTTAGCCACAAGGGCCACATCTAACTCCCTCTTAAATATAGCCAATGAACTGGCCTCAACTACCCTCTGTGGCAGAGAGTTCCAGAGATTCACCACTCTCTGTGTGAAAAAAGTTCTTCTCATCTCGGTTTTAAAGGATTTCCCCCTTATCCTTAAGCTGTGACCCCTTGTCCTGGACTTCCCTAACATCGGGAACAATCTTCCTGCATCTAGCCTGTCCAACCCCTTAAGAATTTTGTAAGTTTTCTATAAGAACCTCTCTCAATCTTCTAAATTCTAGAGAGTATAAACCAAGTCTATCCAGTCTTTCTTCATAAGACAGTCCTGACATCCCAGGAATCAGTCTGGTGAACCGTCTCTGCACTCCCTCTATGGCAATAATGTTCTTCCTCAGATTTGGAGACCAAAACTGTACGCAATACTCCAGGTGTGGTCTCACCAAGACCCTGTACAACTGCAGTAGAACCTCCCTGCTCTTATACTCAAATCCTTTTGCAATGAAAGCTAACATACCATTCGCTTTCTTTACTGCCTGCTGCACCTGCATGCCTACCTTCAATGACTGGTGTACCATGACACCTAGGTTTCGCTGCATCTCCCCTTTTCCCAATCGGCCACCATTTAGATAATAGTCTGCTTTCCCGTTTTTGCCACCAAAATGGATAACCTCGCATTTATCCACATTATACTGCATCTGCCAAACATTTGCCCACTCACCCAGCCTATCCAAGTCACCTTGCAGTCTCCTAGCATCCTCCTCACAGCTAACACTGCCCCCCAGCTTAGTGTCATCCGCAAACTTGGAGATATTGCCTTCAATTCCCTCATCCAGATCATTAATATATATTGTAAATAGCTGGGGTACCAGCACTGAGCCTTGCGGTACCCCACTAGTCACTGCCTGCCATTGTGAAAAGGACCCGTTTACTCCTACTCTTTGCTTCCTGTTTGCCAGCCAGTTCTTTATCCACATCAATACTGAACCCCCAATGCCTTGTGCTTTAAGTTTGTATACTAATCTCTTATGTGGGACCTTGTCGAAAGCCTTCTGGAAGTCCAGATACACCACATCCACTGGTTCTCCCCTATCCACGCTACTAGTTACATCCTCGAAAAATTCTATAAGATTCGTCAGACAAGATTTACCTTTTGTAAATCCATGCTGACTTTGTCCAATGATTTCACCACTTTCCAAATGTGCTGCTATCCCATCTTTAATAACTGACTCTAGCAGTTTCCCCACTACCGATGTTAGACTAACTGGTCTGTAATTCCCCATTTTCTCTCTCCCTCCCTTCTTAAAAAGTGGGGTTACGTTTGCTACCCGCCAATCTTCAGGAACTACTCCAGAATCTAAAGAGTTTTGAAAGATTATTACTAATGCATCCACTATTTCTGGAGCTACTTCCTTAAGTACTCTGGGATGCAGCCTATCTGGCCCTGGGGATTTATCGGCCTTTAATCCATTCAGTTTACCCAACACCACTTCCCGGCTGACCTGGATTTCACTCAATTCCTCCAACTCCTTTGACCCGCGGTCCCCTGCTATTTCCGGCAAATTATTTATGTCTTCCTTAGTGAAGATGGAACCAAAGTAGTTATTCAATTGGTCCGCCATATCCTTGTTCCCCATGATCAACTCACCTGTTTCTGACTGCAAGGGACCTACATTTGTTTTAACTAATCTCTTTCTTTTCACATATGTATACAAACTTTTGCAGTCAGTTTTTATGTTCCCTGCCAGTTTTCTTTCATAATCTACTTTCCCTTTCCTAATTAAGCCCTTTGTCCTCCTCTGCTGGTCTTTGAATTTCTCCCAGTCCTCTGGTATGCTGCTTTTTCTGGCTAATTTGTACGCATCATCCTTCGCTTTGATACTATCCCTGATTTCCCTTGTTATCCATGGATGTACTACCTTCCCTGATTTATTCTTTTGCCAAACTGGTATGAACAATTTTTGTAGTTCATCCATGCAGCCTTTAAATGTCTTCCATTGCATATCCACCGTCACCCCTTTTAGAATTAATTGCCAGTCAATCTTGGCCAATTCACGTCTCATACCCTCAAAGTTACCTTTCTTTAAGTTCAGAACCATTGTTTCTGAATTAACAATGTCACTCCCCATCCTAATGAAGAACTCAACCATATTATGGTCACTCTTATCCAAGGGGGCACGTACAACAAGATTGCTAACTAACCCTTCCTCATTACTCAATACCCAGTCTAAAATAGCCTGCTCTCTCGTTGGTTCCTCTACATGTTGATTTAGATAACTATCCCGCATACATTCCAAGAAATCCTCTTCCTCATCACCCCTGCCAATTTGATTCACCCAATCTATATATAGATTGAAGTCACCCATTATAACTGTTTTGCCTTTGTCGCACGCATTTCTAATTTCCTGTTTGATACCATCTCCAACTTCACTACTACTGTTAGGTGGCCTGTACACAACACCCACCAGCGTTTTCTGCCCCTTAGTGTTTCGCAGCTCTACCCATACCGATTCCACATTCTCCAAACTAATGTCCTTCCTTTCCATTGCATTAATCCCCTCTCTAATCAGTAACACTACCCCACCTCCTTTTCCTTTCTGTCTATCCCTCCTGAATATTGAATATCCCTGGATGTTCAGCTCCCAGCCTTGGTCACCCTGGAGCCATGTCTCCGTGATCCCAACTATATCATAGTCATTAATAGCTATCTGCACATTCAACTCATCCACCTTATTCCAAATGCTCCTTGCATTGAGACACAAAGCCTTCAGGCTTGTTTTTACAACACTCTTAAACCCCCTTTTCACGGGGCGACTTGACGCAAGAGGTAACCAGAGTTTAACATCGTGGGAACCTCGTGCGGTAACAGTACGGCATTCGTGGACCACCGTGGCGCTAACGGCAGGTAATCGTGTAACTTGGGTACTCGGGAGAAAATTCAAACATGTTTGAATTTGTCCAAGAGTGACTTGTACACTTGTGGTTGAGCATTGCAACATTTTATGAACGTAGTGGCCAGTGCGATATCCGTAGTAACTCTTGCGGTCACCGTGGGAACTCCTTCGAACGGTGAACCCGGAAGTTGGATAGAGTGAATCCAGCCAGTTTGCTATTTACATACAAATCTAATAAAACTAGCTAACAAGCATTTCATTAATGTCAGTGTGTCTCTTTTTGTCTGAAAGCAGTTTCTAACTGGAGGACCTCCTCGGGCCAGGCAGCATCTACGGAGGGAAATTGACAGGCGAGCCTTTCCTCAGGCTGCCTTATCTCTCTACCCCCCCAACTCCACCCACACACACAAATGCTGGAGAAACTCAGCGGGTGCAGCAGCATCTATGGAACAAAGGAAATAGGCAACGTTCCGGCCCGAAAAGTTGCTTATTTCTTGTGTATGTGTCGGAAGGAACAGCAGATGCCGGTTTATGGCATGAATGGATGAACTCCGCGGGCCAGGCAGCATTTACGGAGGGAAATGGACAGGCGACCCATTCTTCAGGCTGCCTTATGTCTCTCTCTCTCTCTCTCCCCCCCCCCCCCACCCACACACGGGAATGCTGGAGAAACTCCGCGGGTGCAGCAGCATCTATGGAACGAAGGAAATAGACAACGTTTCGGCCCCGCTGCACCCGCTGAGTTTCTCCAGCATTCGTCGTGTGGTGGGGTGGGAGTTGGGGTGAGGGGGGGGGAGAGAGACATAAGGCAGCCTGAAGAATGGGTCGCCTGTCCATTTCCCTCCGTAAATGCTGCCTGGCCCGCGGAGTTCATCCAATCATGCCTGTGTGAGAGAGAGGGAGGGGGAGAGAGAGAGAGAGAGAGAGAGAGAGAGAGAGAGAGGCAGTCCTGGTCAGTCCTTTGAAGATAGACACCAGTTGCTTGGAGCAACTCAGCGGGACAGGCAGCATCTCTGGAGAGAAGGAACGGGTGGCGTTTCGGGTCGAGAGCCTTCTTCAGACTGAAAGTTTCACCTCTCAGTAGATCATAAAATAACACAATCATCACGGTCAATGTGAGATACAGTGTTTATTCATATTTGACAAAATAAAAAGACGACTTCTTGCACATATTGAGAGAAGGTGCATCACACCAAACAACATTTGTCTAAAAAAACACAGATTATTCTTCAGCTCATTAAAGAGCTCGGGTGAAAAAAAACAATATAATGTGTGACAACAAAGTAACATCATTTGTGCCACGTGATTAACTACACTACAGTCCACGATGTTCATTCACGATTAACGGGAAAGATCGGGAGACGGACAAGTCACTCGCAAAAATGACAGAATTGCCGAGTACCGTGGGAACTCTTTACTCTACCCCCGTTATATCGTGTGATATCGTGCTAGACCACGACCACTCCACTCTGGCTACATCTTGCGTCAAGTCGCCCCGTGAAAACTAGCCATTACCCCTTATACAATTATGTTGAAAAGTGGCCCTTTTTGGCCCATATCTCTCTAAATCTTTCCTGTCCACGTATCTGTCCAAATATTGTTTTTCTACCCACCTCAATCAGCTTGTTCCATATACTTGCCATCTCTGTGTGGAAAAGTTGTCCTTCAGATTACTATTAAATATTTCCCCTTGCATCTTAAACCTATGCCAACTGGTTTAGTTTAGTTTAGCTTAGTTTAGAGATACAGCGCTGAAACAGGCACTTCAGCCCACCGGGTACGCACCAACCATCGATCCCCGCACATTAACACTATCCTACACGCACTAGGGACAATTTTTTTACATTTATCAAGCCCATTAACCTACAAACCTGTACGTCTTTGGAGTGTGGGAGGAAACCGAAGATCTCGGAGAAAACCCACGCAGGTCAAGGGGAGAACGTACAAACTCCATACAGACAGCACCCGTAGTCGGGATCGAACCCAGGTCTCCGGCGCTGCATTCGCTGTAAGGCAGCAACTCTACCACTGCACCACAGTGACTGCCCTCCGGGTTCTTGATTCCCTGGGAAAAAGACTCCTCTGGCAGCCGTTCCATATCCCTACCACCCTTTGTGTAAAAAAGATGCTCTTCCGGTTACTATTAAACCTTTCCTCCCTCACTTTAAACCTGTGTCCTCTGGTTCTTGATTCTCCAACTTTGGGTAAAAGACTGTGTATTCACCCTATCAATTCCCCTCATGATTTTAAACACCACGGTAAATCACCCCTCAGCCTACGGAGCTCCAAGGAACAAAGTCCTGGCCTGCCTTTCCCTATAGATTGTTGTCGAGTTTCTTCAAGGATTAAGTCATCCGTGGCCTTGTGTGTTTGTTTCTCTCAGTAACTATAAATCTTGATAGTATAATGATGAAATTCCCTTTGAATGACTCCTATTGATTTTTGTTTTTTATCTATTCACTGAAGATCTCATGGTTACCAGCAGCAGTAGTCCCCAGCTTCCTTGTACATCAGACATATGTTCCACCTACCGCAAACATCTCAAAGCACTGGACAGGTACCACCAAAACAAACTCCATCACATTCTCCCAATCCATTCGCAGGAGAAGTGAACCGTGAGCGGAGCCTTCTCCCACACCATCTTTAGGGCGTACCTTTAGGAAGGAGATGAGGCTGAATTTATTTAGTCAGAGGGTGGTGAATCTGTGGAATTCATTGCCACAGATGGCTGTGATGACCAAGTCAATGGACATTTTTAAGGTGGAGAAAGATAGATTCTTGATTAGTACTGGTGTCAGTGGTTATGGGGAGAAGGCAGGAGAATGGGCTTTAGAGGGAAACTAGACCAAGTGCAGAGCAGCACCAGGGCCTGGAACTCGGCCTGGTTCCTGTACTGGGCTGGGCCCTAGCTATAGACTCCAGCCGTCAGCTTGGCCGCCACCTGGGCTGCCGTCCAGACGTCCCTAACCCCGGACCCGTTGGGTCTGCTCCCCCAATGCGGGCGCTGGAGTGCCCCACTCTCCTGGACTGTCCCGTCCTACCTTGCGAGTGCATTGTGACGTCACTTGGGTTTTGTTTTCCGAAAAGGGTGAGTTTTCAAGCTGTTTTTAAAACTTGAAACGATTAAAAACTTCAGAAATATAGGTGGGAATGCGACGGGAAGATGTTTATCGCCTCGACGGGATAAATGGGAGTAGAATGTGTGAAAATGGGAAGGTTGTGGCCTAGCGTTTGGAATAAAATAGGAATGAACTAGATATTGACACGCACACACACACGCACACGTGCACGCACACACACACACACACACACACGCACGCACACACACGACACGCACGCATGCACACACACACACACACACACACATTTAAATGCACACGCATGCATGCACACACACACGCACACACACACAGGCACACATGCACGCACACACACACACACACACACACACGCACACACACACACACACACACACACACACACACACACACATACACACACACACACACACACACACACACACACACACACACACACACACACACACACACACACACACACACACACACACACACACACACACACACACACACAACACAGGCACACACACACTGCCACTAACAAGATGAAGAGTTTTTGTATTACAGATATAAATCAGCCATGATGTCAGTGTAGATTTGATGGGCCACTAATTCTGCTCCTGCTGTCTTATCAACTTATGAACATCAAGGGTTTGGTTACATTCAGCTAACTGCAATGGGTGGGCTCCACTGTTTGCATACCGAACACAAGAGGGCCTGTCCTACTTACTCATGGCAATTCCTGGCCTGTGACTGACCAAAAGAGCATTTTGGGTGCCACTGAGTGCTTTAAGTCTCTTCATCAGGAGCAAATGGAAGCCCCATGGAAATAGGAGAGCCAAGCAGCATCTGCCCCCGTCATCTACCTCCTCTCTCACCTGTGACAGAGTGTGACAACAAAAGCCTTTCACTGTACTCGTGCCGATGAACTAAAGTGTAACTGGATCTCGCATTAACCTCATCAGCTTTGGGGCTGCAGCGGTAGAGTTTCTGCCTTACAGCGCCAGAGACCTGGGTTCGATCCTGACTACGGGTGCAGTCCCTGTGTGGAGTTTGTACGTTCTCCCCGTGACCGCATGGGTTTTCTATGAGTGCACGGTTTCCTCCCACACTCCAAAGACCTGCAGGTTTGTAAGTTAATTGGCTTTGGTAACAATAGTAAATGTTCATATTGTGTATGGGGATCACTGGTGGAAGCGACTAGGTGGTCAAGTCAAAGGGCCTGTTTCCACTCTGTATTTCTAAACTAAACTAACCATCAGTTCGCACGTAACATGAATGGAAACATGGCATCCTTAACCCTGAGAACAAGATACCTTGAAGGCATTTAATTACAGTATAGGCTCTGCTCTTTTTATTAAATTGTGCTGTGCAGTCATTAAGACCCACTTATTCAGGCTAACTCAATCTTAGACTCATAGTCATAGTCATACAGTGTGGAAACAAGCCCTTCAGCCCAACTTGTCCATACCGGCCAACATGTCCCGGCTACACTAGTCCCATCTGCCTGCGTTTGGTCCATATCCCTCCAAACTTGTCCTATCCATGTACCTGTCTGACTGTTTCTTAAAAGTTGGGATAGTCCCAGCCTCAACTACCTCCTCTGGCAGCTTGGTCCATAGACTCACCACTCTTTGTGTGAAAAAGTTACCTCTCCGATTCATATTAAATCTTTTCCCCTTCACCTTGAACCTAAGTCTATGTTCAATGTTCTATGAACCACTGTTGTATAACGTCAGTACCTCCACCAATGTAAAGCACTTTGGTCAACGAGAGTTGTTTTTAAATGTGCTATAAAAATAAAAGTGACTTGACTTGACTTGACTATGCCCTCTGGTCCTTGATTCCCCTACTCTGGGCCAGAGACTGTGCATCTACCCGATCTATTCCTCTCATGATTTTATACACCTTTCTATAAGATCACCCCTCATCCCCCTGCGCTCCAAGGAATAGAGACCCAGCCTACTCAACCTCTCCCTATAGCTCAGATCCTCTAGTGTTGCCAACATCCTCGTAAATCTCCTCTGCACCCTTTCAAGCTCGACAATATCTTTCCTATAACATCTATTCAGAACAGCCTGCAACTCTACGTAATACATGGAGTATACGTACAAGTCATTCAGATTGTGTTTAACGAAAAATGCTGGAGTAACTCAACGGGTCAGGCAGCATCTCTGGAGGACATGGATTGGTGATGTTTTGCGTCGGGACCTTTCTTCAGACTTATTCCTGACGCCTTCCAGCAAGAGATGCTGCCCGCCCGGCTGAGTTACTCCAGTACACAAGAACCCAGTATCTGCAGATCCTTGTGTCTTCAGATATTGTTGGTGATTATAAGGCTCCCCTCCCTCACCCTGATTACCACTCCTTATCCTGCATTATTTACCTTTATCCGCGTCTCTCTCATGTATACAACAAGCTTCTTCGTAAACGCATCAACGCTGTCCATGTCTACTATTCCATGTGTCTCTGGCTTTCATGTTCTTCAGACTTTAGAGATACAGCACGAAAACAGGCCCTTCAGCCCAACGAGTCCGCGCCGACCAGCAATCACCCCCGTACACTAGTGCTATCCTACACAATAGGGGATAACAATTTTACCACACAAAATCAGTCCCTTTTGGCCCAGAGCCCACCAAACGTTTCCTGCCCATGCAGACAAAAAATGCTGGAGAAACTCAGCGGGTGAGGAGGCAGCATCTATGGAGAGAAGGAATATGGGACGTTTCAGGTCGAAACCCTTCTTCAGTCCTACCCATGCATCTGTCCAAATGTCTTTTCAGTGGTGTTATCGTGCCTGCCTCAACTACCTCCACTGGCAGCTCATTCCGTATACCCACCAAGTACTGGAATATTCGTTTATCAAGTTATTTAAGTAACATGAAAGCTTTAGAGACAGATATTTGCAACATTGTAAATGAACATTGACTTGAGTTGACAATAAACTAAACTCAACTCAATGCTAGTTTACAAGTGTGTTGCGATGTTTGACATGAAAAGGGTTTTTCCTATTCTACATTATAATATAGCTTATTTATTTTTAATTATTTTCATGACTCAATGTCCTGAAAACCTGTCAAGTAACAATTAAATGCTTGACGAAACTTTTGGTCATGGGCGGGCGGGGGACAAGAAAAAAACTGCCCGAATCTTCTCAGGAGGTGGAGGAGACAGCAAGGACTAATGGCCTTTACCACTTTCCCCCCAATTAGTAATGCTCGCTGTACTGAAAAATACGTAACAAGTTTCCTTTTAATTGTTTTCACTTCAGGTTTTTATCGCCCAACCTCTCTCACGATTAGATCCTCATCTGTTCTACTTTAGGTTTCATTGTGCAGTAAACCTCTGTCGCACCTGGATATAAGAGGCCTTGCCACATGAGTAAAAAGCTTCTTTGATTCAGTCATAGTTTCGAGATACAAACCATGATAGCCAGTTTGTGCTATATCTTTGTTGCAAAGAAAAGCAGAGAGTCCATTCTTATATTTTCAATCAATCAAACCGTATGCTTAATAGTTCAACCAGTTTGGTTTAGTTTAGTGATAAAGTGCGGAAACACCTCCGCTCGTTCCGCAATAACCAGCTGACCCCGCGCCGTGGATCAGCGGGCCCGCCTTGTTGCGAGTGGGGGGATGGGGAGAGAGAGCAGTGTTGCGGGGTATGGAAGAGACCCTGGTGCGAGCCTCATTTATGGTGGAGGAACGGAGTCGAGGGGGGAGGTAAAGGGAAAAAGTGTTGCATCTTCGTTTCGCCAAACACCTCCGCTCGGTCCGCAATAACCAAGCTGACCTCCCGGTGGCTCAGCACTTCAACTCCCCCTCCCACTCCGTCTCCGACCTCTCTGTCCTGGGTCTCCTCCATGGCCCCAGCGAGCAGCACCGGAAATTGGAGGAACAGCACCTCATATTCCATTTGGGGAGTCTGCATCCCGGGGGCATGAACATCGAATTCTCCCAATTTTGTTAGTCCTTGCTGTCTCCTCCACCTCCTCAGCCCCCCTGCTGTCTCCTCCCATCCCCCAGCCTTCGGGCTCCTCCTCCTTTTCCCTTTCTTGTCCCTGCCCACCCCCGTCCCCGATCAGTCTGAAGAAGGGTTTCGGCCCGAAACGTTGCCTATTTCCTTCGTTCCATAGATGCTGCTGCACCCGCTGAGTTTCTCCAGCCCCCCCCCCCCCCCCCGTGCCCATCTTCTCAGGATGTTGCTATGGCCTTTACCACTTTCCCAATTAGTAATATACTGAAAAATACGTAACAATTCCTTTTAATTGTTTTCACACAAACATTATCCTAGTTTCACACTAGGGACAAGCTTCTTTACAATTTTCACCAAAGCAAAATCTTTGTTAACCTACAAACCTGTATGCCTTTGGAATGTGGGAGGAAACCGGAACACCTGGAGAAACCCAACGTGGTCACATAGAGAACATAGAAACATAGAAAATAGGTGCAGGAGTAGGCCATTCGGCCCTTCGAGCCTGCACCACCATTCGATATGATCATGGCTGATCATCCAACTCAGTATCCTGTACCTGCCTTCTCTCCATACCCCCTGATCCCTTTAGCCACAAGGGCCACATCTAACTCTTTCTTAAATATAGCCAATGAACTGGCCTCAACTACATCCTGTGGCAGAGAATTCCACAGATTCACCATCTCTGTGTAAAAAACGATTTTCTCATCTCGGTCCTAAAAGACTTCCCTCTTATCCTTAAACTGTGACCCCTTGTTCTGGACTTCCCCAACATCGGGAATGATCTTCCTGCATCTAGCCTGTCCAACCCCGTAAGAATTTTGTACGTTTCTATAAGATCCCCCTCAATCTTCTAAATTCTAGCGAGTACAAGCCGAGTCTATCCAGTCTTTCTTCATATGAAAGTCCTGCCATCCCAGGAATCAGTCTGGTGAACTTTCTCTGTACTCCCTCTATGGCAAGAATGTCTTTCCTCCGATTAGGAGAACAAAACTGTACGCTATACTGCAGGTGCGGTCTCACCAAGACCCGGTACAACTGCAGTAGAACCTCTCTGCTCTTATGCTCAAATCCTTTGCTATGAATGCTAACATACCATTTGCTTTCTTCACTGCCTGCTGCACCTGCATTCCTACTTTCAATGACTGGTGTACCATGACACCCAGGTCTCGTTGCATCTCCCCTTTTCCTAGTCGGCCACCATTCAGATAATAGTCTACTTTCCTGTATTTGGCACCAAAGTGGATAACCTCACATTTATCCACATTATACTGCATCTGCCATGCATATGCCCACTTACCCAGCCTATCCAAGTCACCTTGCAGACTCCTAGCATCCCCCTCACAGCTAACACTGCCCCCCAGCTTAGTGTCATCTGCAAACTTGGAGATGTTGCATTCAATTCCCTCATCCAAATCATTAATATATATTGTAAATAGCTGGGGTCCCAGCACTGAGCCTTGCGGTACCCCACTAGTCACTGCCTGCCATTCTGAAGATACAAGATACAAGATACAAGATACAAGATAGATTTATTCGTCACATGTGCCAGATGGCACAGTGAAATGAAATTCCCATACAGCCATACAATAAAAAAAGGGACACAACACACTATAGGGTTTGACATAAAACATCCCCACACAGCAGAATCAAAGTTTCCCACTGTGTGGGAAGGCACCAAAGTCAGTCTCTTCCTCCACTGTTCCTCGTGGTCAGGGCCTCCCCAAGCCCTCCGCAGTTGCCGCTACGGGCGGCCCGATGTTCAGGACCGCTCGCCGGGGTGTTGTAAGTCCGACGTCGGGGCTGCGGGACGTCCTCAGCGGTGTGGACACCAGAGTCGGCCCCCTCCTACCGGAGTCGGCGGCTTCCACAGTCCGCAGGCCGCGCCGGGTGGAGACTGCTGCTGGAGACCCTCTGCAAGGCGCCCCAGAACTCCACGATGGCGGTCAGCGCCGCCCGCGTTGGAAGCTCTCCGCACCAGAGCTCCACGATGTTGGAGCAGCGGCCCAACGCTCCGGAGCTCCAAACGGCGACCCAGGTAGGCATCGCCCGCTCCGCGGTGACTCCAGCGCTGCGCCGCCGCTGTAGCAGCCCTGGTCCGGTTCCCGGTCCCCGGCAGGAAAGGCCGCTCCGATCCAGCTGGGCCGCGAGGTGGGGGGCGAGGACGCGACTCGGAGAAATAGTCGCGCCCCCGCCAGGAAGAGACTGGGAAACGGTTTCCCCCCTTACCCTGCCCCCCCTCCCCCACATAGAAAAGTAAAAGTTTCCCCCAACACAAGACTTTAGACCAACTAAAAATAAAAAAAAAGATAGAAATAACAGACAGGCTGTAGGCAGAGGCTGCTGCCAGTGCAGCGCCCCTAGTGTTCTGAAAAGGACCCGTTTACTCCTACTCTTTGCATACGTACAAACTCGGTACAGACAGCACCCGTAGTCAGGAGTGAACCAGGTCTCTGGCGCTGTGAGGCAGCAATCAAACCACTGGGGCCCCAGGGCCGCTTTCCAGCTGTTTACTCTAGTTAAATAGTTATTCAATAACTTATCTACTGAAGAAAGGTCACCCCATGTATAACCAGCTCTCTGTATGAAAAGCAATGTTCCTGATCAACTTTCTTTCTGATCAAATTCTCTTCTTTTCATATAAAAATCATTTTGGTGCCTTCATGAACGTTATAGCTGGGGATGCCAATGCCCTGTTTACCTGCAGCATCATCAGAACAATTTGAATCCTATCCATATTGGTTCAACCACCCTTGTGCATACAAACAAATACACTCTGGCAGGACATTTGGAGTATTATTGATTTTGCACTTTAAACTCATGAAATTACAACACCACTTTTGTGTTTCTTTGACAATATGTTCATGTCATAGCTGCAGAGTTAGGCCATTCTGCCCATTGAGTCTACTCTGTCATTCAATCATGTCTGATCTATCTTTCCCTCTCAACCCCATTCTCCTTCCTATTCCCATAACTTCTGTCTCCATACTAATCAAGAACCTGCCAATCTCTGCTTTAAAAATACCCAATGTGTGTCAATGAATTCCACAGATTCACAATCCTCTGATGGAAGAAATTCCTCCTCAAATCCTTTCTTAAAGAATGCCCTTTTATTCTGATGGTGTGCCCTCTCATCCTAAACATCCTCTCCACATTCACTCTATCCAAGCCTTTCACTATTCAGTAAGTTTCAATGAAGTTCCCCCTCATCCTTCTAAACACCAGTGAGTACAGGCCCAGTGCCGTCAAACGCTCATCATATGTTAACCCAATCATTTGTGGAATAATTCCTGTATTTATTTAACTAATTACAAAACTTGGTATGGTATGGCACTTTATTTGTCACATATACCGAGGTACAGTGAAATTCATTTTTGTATACAGTTCAGTACAAGTATCTAGATACATGTTAGATAAGCATCTCAGATACAGTACAAGTGTGTAGCGGTAGTATACTGAGACAGTCCACAGAGTTGTCAGATTGGCACCATTTTCAAGTCCCAGTTGTTGTAGGTGCAGGGCGCTTGGCCTGACCGTGAAGGCCCGTTGTCCTGGCAACGTTGCAGGGTCGGCCTGGCCAAGTGCAAAAGGTCACCACATTTATAACCAGCTCTCTGTATGAAAAGCAATGTTTCTGGTCAACTTTACAAGGAAGCATTCTCTTCTGATCATAAAGATATCATCTTGGTGCCTTCATGAAAGTTATGGCTATGGATGCCAATGCCCTGTTAACCTGCAGGATCATCAGAACAATTTGAATCCTATCCATATTGGTTCAACCGCCCATGTGCATACAAATAAATACACTCTGGCAGGACATTTGGAGTATTATTGATTATGCACTTTAAACTCATGACATTACAACATCACTTTTGTGTTTCTTTGGCAATAAGTTGTAGGTGAAGAATTAGGCCACTCTGCCCATCGAGCTTACTCCGCCATTCAATCATGACTGATCTATCTCTCCCCCTCAATGTTATTCTCTTGCCTTCTCCCCATAACTAATCAAGAACCTGTCAATCTCTGCTTTAAAATTACCCAATGACTTGGCTTTCACAGCCGTCTTTGGCAATGAATTCCACAGATTCACTAAATAAATTCCTCCTCAAATCGGTAGGCGGCGCGACTCTCGTCAGCAGCGGCCTCTGCAGCCCGTCTGCATTTTTTTTTTTTTGTCTATGTTTTTATGTAGTTTTTGTTATTTTTTGTTCGGGTGTGTCTGTGGGAGGGAGGGGGTAACTTTTAATCTCTCCCTGCACGGGAGACCCGACCTTTTCTTTGTCGGGTCTCCGTTGTCGTTGGGGCTGCAACGAGGAGCAGCCTCCAACAGGAGAAGACCGGGGGCTCTGGTGCCGACGACTCACCTCACCGTCGCGGAGCTGGCCGAGTCCAGAGCGGGTGGAGCGGTGGTGGAGCGCTGCTGCTACTGCAGCCCGACCTCCGGAGATTCGGAGGCTGCAACTGCGGGTCTGGTGGACGGCGGCACCGGGAGCCCGCGGGTCACTGGAGGGAGACCGCTTTTCAGGGCTCTCGCAATGGCGACTTCTCCCGCCCGAGTTGCAGGGTCGAAGAGCTCCTGGAGCGGGGCCTTACAGCACCGCCCCGCACGGCATGGAATGGCCGCGGGACTCTGCGAGCGCACACGCCGGGGGCTCCAACATCAAGACCCAGTGTGCGACCTTGCATCACCCGGCGTGGCTTTAATGGCCACGGGACAATCGCCATCGCCAGCCGGGGGCTTTGACTTTGACTCTGACATCATGGGGGGGGGAGTGCAGTGGAGAGATAAGTTTTTTTGGCCTTCCATCACAGCGATGTGATGGATGTTTATGTAAATTGTGTTGTGTCTTGGTCTATTTGTTTGTAATGTATGGCTGCAGAAACGTCATTTTGTTTGGACCTCAAGGGGTCCAAACAATAAATAAATTGTATCTTGAATCTTGAATCTTGAATCTTGAAATCCTTTCTTAAAGTACGTCCTTTTATTCTGATGGTGTGCCCTCGGGTCCTAGACTCTCCCACAAGTGGAAACATCATCTCCACATCCACTCTATCCAGGCCTTTCACTATTCAGTAAGTTTCAATCAGATCCCTCCTCATCTTTCTAAAATATATGTAATCAATTGGAGCAAAAAACAAACTGCAAACTCAGCGGGATAGGCAGTATCTGTGGAGGAAAATAGACTGATGATGTTTCAGGCCAGGACTCTCCTTCACTCTGAGGAAGTGTTCTGACCTGAAGTATCATCTGCCTTTATCCCTTCACAGATGCTGCCTGACCAGCTGGGTTTCTCCAGCAGTGAATTTTTGCTGAAGATTCCAGCACCCACGATCTCCTGTGGCCCTGTAATAAATGGGAACACCGAGACACATTGGCGTATCCGATAGAGCCTCTGCCTCACAGCCCCAGACCCCCAGACCCCCAGATTTGATCTCGACATCGGGTACGGTGTGTGTGTGGAGTTTGCACGTTCTCCCTGTGACCACGTAGGTGTCCTCTGGTGCTCCGGTTTCCTCCCACATCCCAAAAACATGCGGGTTTGTAGGTTAACTTACCTCAAAAAATTACCGCTAGTGTGTAAGGGATATGAAGAGAAAGTGGGATAACCTAGAACTTATAGTTTAGTTTAGAGATACTGTGCGGAAACAAGCCCTGCGGCCCACCGAGTCCATACCGACCAGCGATCCCCGCACACTAACACAATTATACACACACTAGGGTCAATTTACATTTATACCAAGCCAATTAACCTACAAACCTGTACGACTTTGGAGAACTAGTATGAATAGGCGACCAATGAACGGCATGGACTCAGTGGGCTGAAGGGCCAGCTTCTATGCTGTACCTCTATACTAAACCAAACTGATTAGGAACATCGAGCATTAAACTAAATCTCCCTATATGATAGTGAATTGAATCGATTTATGCCATAATAATGATATAATTATCATGTGTGCCTATTTCTGCTTATCTCTGGTTACCTTGAACGATTTGATACAACCAAGTGACCACAAACTAGTTGATATCAGAAAATCAACTACGTTGGTGTGCGATTAGATTCTTTCTGCAAAATTAAAATGTCCTCCTTGAAGGACAAATGCACGAATGAGGTTTGTTATTAATAATATGGCAGATTCATGGTCGGTGAACACATCTTGAAGAGGAAGTTTCTCTTTGGCAATATTCTTTGTCGCCAATTAAATACAATGATGAATCACACTAGACAAAGGCTTTGGCCAATAACTATATATTTTTAATTAATCGCGATTAGAACAAACGGATTTGCCAAGTGCATTAAACAATTATTTAACTCTTTGCACCACTCTTTCGTTTACTTTCACAACTTCCAAAAGCACTGTATGGAGGGGCAGTGGCACAAGGGTAGAGTCGCTCCCTGACTAAGTAGGCGGCGCGACTCTTGTCAGCAGTGGCCTCTGCAGCCCGTCCGCGTTTTTATTATTTTTTGTCTATGTTTCTATGTAGTTTTTGTTATTTTTTGTTGGGGTGTGTGTGTGGGGGGGTGGGGGTGGGGTGGGATGGAGGGGGTAACTTTTAAATCTCTCCCTGCACGGGAGACCCGACCTTTTCTTGTCGGGTCTCCGTTGTCGTTGGGGCTGCAACGAGGAGCGGCCTCCAACAGGAGAAGACCGGAGACTCTGGTGCCGACGACTCACCTCACCGTCGCGGAGCTGGCCGAGTCCGGAGCGGGTGGAGCGGTGGTGGAGCGCTGCTGCTGCTGCGGCCCGACCTCCGGAGATTCGGAGGCTGCAACTGCGGGTCTGGCGGACGGCGGCACCGGGAGCCCGCGGGTCAGGGCTCCTGCAACGGCGACTTCTCACGCCCGAGTTGCGGGGTTGAAGAGCTCCTGGAGCGGGGCCTGACATCACCGCCCCGCGCGGCTTGGAATGGCCGCGGGACTCTGCGAGCGCACGCCGGGGCTCTAAAACCAAGACCCGGTGTGCGACCTCGCACCACCTGGCGTGGCTTTAATGGCCGCGGGACAATCGCCATCGCCAGCCGGGGGCTTTGACTTTGACTGACATCGGGGGGGGGGGGGGGGGGGGGGGGAGAGAGTGCAGAGTGGAGACATAAGTTTTTTTGGCCTTCCATCACAGCGATGTGATGGATGTTTATGTAAATTATGTTGTGTCTTGGGTCTATTTGTTTGTAATGTATGGCTGCAGAAACGGCGTTTCGTTTGGACCTCAAGGGGTCCAAATGACAAATAAATTGAATCTTGTATCTTGAATCTTGAATCTTGACAACGCCAGAGACCCAGGTTCGATCCCGTCTGCACGGAGTTTGTACGTACTCCGGGTTTTCTCCGGGTGCTCCGGTATCCTCCCTCACAGCAAAGACATGCAGGTTTATCGGATAAAGGGTTTCTGTAAATTGTTCCCAGTGTGTGGGGTAGAACTAGCGTGTGATGCGATCACTGATTGATGTTGCCTTGGTGGGCCAAATGGCTTGTTTCCACACTGTATCTCTAAACCTGACAAATACCTCCTCTAGCAGCTCATTCCATATACCTACCACCTGTGAAAAAGTTACCCCTGTACATTCATTATTGTGGAGTATTATGTGCTGGAGTATTGTGTGCAGTTTTGGTCCCCTAATTTGAGGAAGGACATTCTTGCTATTGAGGGAGTGCAGCATAGGTTTACAAAGTTAATTCCCGGGATGGCGGGACTGTCATATACTGAGAGAATGGAGCAGCTGGGCTTGTACACTCTGGCGTTTAGAAGGATGAGAGGTGATCTCATTGAAACATATAAGATTGTTAAGGGTTTGGACACGCTAGAGGCAGGAAACATGTTCCCAATGTTGGGGGAGTCCAGAACCAGGAGCCACAGTTTAAGAATAAGGAGTAAGTCATTTAGAATGGAGACAAGGAAACACTTTTTCTCACATAGAGTGGTGAGTCTGTTTAATTCTCTGCCTCAGAGGGCGATGGAGGCAGGTTCTCTCAATGCTTTCACGAGAGAGCTAGATAGGGCTCTTAAAGATAACGGAGTCAGGGGATATGGGGAGAAGGCAGGAACGGGGTACTGATTGGGGATGATCAGCCATGATCACATTGAATTGCGGTGCTGGCTCGAAGGGCCAAATGGCCTACTCCTACACCTATTGTCTATGGTCTATTATATCCTATTCCCCGTCATGATTTCATACATCTCTGTGAGATCACCCATCATCCTCCTGAGTCCTAACCTGCCCAACCTCTTCCTGTAGCTTAGGGCCACGTCTTGGCAACATCCCCGTAAACCTCTCAGCACTATTTCCAGCTTAATGAGATCCTTCCTATGGCAGGACACTGCAGCAACTCACCATCACCTTCCAATACCACAACCTCCACCAGCTTGAAGGACAAGGTTAGGACAGGGACAATGCTGATAAGTGTGAGGTGCTACATCTTGGCAGGACAAATCAAACTAGGACGCACATGGTAAATGGTAGCAAATTGAGGAATGCAGTTGAACAGAGGGATCTAGGAATGACTGTACAAAGTTCCCTGAAAGTGGAATCTCATGTAGATAGGGTGGTAAAGAAAGCTTTTGGTGTGCTGGCCTTTATAAATCAGAGCATTGAGTATAGAAGTTGGGATGTAATGTTAAAATTGTACAAGGCATTGGTGAGGCCAATTCAGGAGTATGGTGTACAATTTTGGTCACTTAAATATAGGAAGGATGTCAACAAAATAGAGAGAGTTCAGAGAAGATTTACTAGAATGTTGCCTGGGTTTCAGCAACTAAGCTACAGAGAAAGGTTGAACAAGTTAGGACTTTATTCTTTGGAGCGCAGAAGGTTAAGGGGGGACTTGACAGAGGTTTTTAAAATGATGAGAGGGATAGACAGAGTTGATGTGGATAAGCTTTTCCCATTGAGAGTAGGGAAGATTCAAACAAGAGGACATGACTTCAGAATTAAGGGACAGAGGTTCAGGGGTAACATGAGGGGGAACTTCTTTACTCAGAGAGTGGTAGCTGTGTGGAATGAGCTTCCAGTGGATGTGGTGGAGGCAGGTTCGATTTTATCATTTAAAAATAAATTGGATAGTTATATGGATGGGAAATGAATGGAGGGTTATGGTCTGAGTGCGGGTAGATGGGACTAGGGAAAATAAGGGTTCGCCACGGAGTTGAAGGTTCGAGATGGCCTGTTTCTGTGCTGTAATTGTTATATGATTATATGGTTATATATGGTTAGTTCGTTAGTTAGTTTGGAGAAACAAAGTACTGAAGATGCTGGTTTACACCGAAGATATACACAAAGTGCTGGAGTACCTCAGCTGGTCAGTAGGCATCTCTGGAGAAAAAGGATGGGTGACATTTCGTGTTGGGACCCTTCTTCACACTGTCTGAAGGTCACGCATCCCTTTTCTCCAGTTAGTTTAATTTATTGTCACGGTACAATGAAAAGCTTTTTGCTGCATGCTATCCAGTTAGCAAAAAGACCACACATGATTATGATCAAGCCATCCACAGTGTACAGATACAGGATAAAGGGAATAATGTTTAGTGCAAGATAAAATCCAGTAAAGTCCAATTAAAGATAGTCTGAGGGTCTCCAATGAGGTAGATGATAGCTCAGGACCGCTCTCTAGTTGGTGATAGGATGGTTCAGTTGCCTGAAAACAGCTGGGAAGTAACTGTCCCAGAATCTAAAGGTACTTGAAACATCTGTGCCTCTAGCCTGACGGGAGACAGGAGAAGAAGGAGTGAGTGGGGTGAGACTCGTCCTTGACTATGCTGGTGGCTTTGTCGAGGCAGCGTGTAGTGTAGATGGATCAATGGAAGGGAAGAAGGGTCTGAAGAAGGGTCTCGACCCGAAACGCCACCCATTCCTTCTCTCCAGAGATGCTGCCTGTCCCGCTGAGTTACTCCAGCTTTTTGTGTCTATCAGATTCAGATTCAGATTCAGATTCAGATTCAATTTAATTGTCATTGTCAGTGTACAGTACAGAGACAACAAAATGCATTTAGCATCTCCCTTGAAGAGCGACATAGCAAACGATTTGAATAAATAAATCAAGGATGGGAAGTTGGTTTGCGTGATGGTGAAGGGCAGCAAAAGCAGGGGAGCACCACCACCTACCCTCCAAACACATACCATCCCAACTTGGAAATATATTCCCGTTCCTTCACCGTCTCTGGGTCAAAATGACAAAACTCATTGAGGCTAAACCCAATGCCCTTATAGGGCAACTAGGGAAGACCAATTAAATGCTGGCTCAGCCTGCAAAGCTCGCACCCCTTAAATTCATTTGAAAAGCATTGTAATTTTTATTGCTGTCTCGTGAAGAAATGTCACACAGTCTCCACAATTTCAAAAAGGGATACGGAATGCTGGAGTAACTCAGCGGGTCAAGCAACATCTCTGGAGAAAGTGAATGGGTGATGTTTCAGGTCGAGACTCTTCTTCAGGCTTGGTGTTTAATTTAATTTAGTTTAGAGATACAGCGTGGAATCAGGCACCGGCCCACCAAGTTCGCACCGACACCCCACACACTACCGCTATCCTACACACATTGGGACGACAGGTGGCACAATGGGCTAAGTGTTCGGCTGGCGACCGGAAGGTAGTCGGTTCGAATCCCGCTTGGAGTGCATACTGTTGTTGTGTCCTTGGGGCAAGACACTTCACCCACCTTTGCCTGTGTGTAAATGTAATGTAATTATGTGAAGCACTTTGGGGTCAATGCAAGGTGACTAAAAATGTGCTATATAAATAAGATTATTATTAGAGACAATTTTACAATTTTACCCAAGCCAATTAACCAATAAACTTGTTCGTCTTTGGAGTGTGGGAGGAAACCAGAACTCCCGGGGAAAACCAATGCAGGTCACGGGGAGAACGTACAAACTCTGTACAGACAAGCAGCCGTAGTCAGGATTGACAATAGACAATAGATAATAGGTGCAGGAGTAGGCAACTCGGCCCTTCGAGCCAGCACCGCCATTCACTGCGATCATGGCTGATTATCCACATTCAGTACCCAGTTCCTGCCTTTCCACCATATCCCCTGACCCCGCTGTCTGTAAGAGCTCTATAGAACCCGGGTCTCTGGCGCTGTAAGGCTGCAACCCCACCGCTGCGTCACCGTGCCACCCAAGTTCTTTTCAGAGAGTCACATTTGTAGACCCTCATTTGCTGTGTGGTTTCTCAGCCAACTGATCTCTTCATTGGAACAGTTGGCAAGTTTCTAACTCCCACAGCTACTTGGCGACTAAAAACTGTTGGGGATTAAAAAGCCGGCCATAGGTCTGAGGGAATGAAATTGTTCCCATGGTGTCGCAGGGAATAAATTAAATGCAGTTATTTCAAGGTTGGGACCTTTGTCTCCAGAATTTACTTGCATTTGAATGACCCTTAATAAGTATTTAGAGCCTGGTCAGAAAGCATGACTAATTGCTTTAGTAATATGTGGCTGCACAGAATGAATAGCTCTCTTTGATAAGTAAACGATACACTTGAGGCATTCATCCGCAGCAGAAAAGTCACACATTGGTATAGAAAGCAAACGATAATGTAGCACGGATGGAAAATAATGTTGCCATTAGCTTTTTGTTGGTGTCAACAAAAAACTGAATAGTGAATGCGAGCCTGCATTAAAACACAGGCAGAAACTACACTGGAATCTGGACTACTAAAGCTTTTTACTTTCAAGGGAGACTGTGTGACAGTGTTGCCTCTTATGCCTAAGGACAGATGCAAGGAAGAATATGATGCATCAGAGATTGCCCGCTTTTGCCTTAACTGACACAGTGAAGGCACCATTGTCTCTCGCCTCAGAACATGTTGGGGTCAAGCCCACCAAAGACAGCATAGCTTGAAACCCAGGCTACACAAAAAAGCTGGAGAAACTCAGCGGGTGCAGCAGCATCTATGGAGCGAAGGAAATAGGCAACGTTTCGGGCCGAAACCCTTCTTCAGACTGAAACCCAGGCTGTTGCTTCAACGCAGCGATCGCAGTGTTACCGAGTGTGTCACAAAGTCAGTGGAGGTTTGTTTCGCATGAGAGGCGGGAGACCCCAGAGACACAAAATGCTGGAGTTACTCAGCGGGTCAGGCAGCATCTCAGGAGAAAGTGAATAAGTGACGTTTCAGGTCGGACCCCATGAACAGCAAGAGAGTTCCCTCGCAATAACTTTAGTTTAGTTAGTTCAGTTTAGCTCAGTTTAGTGTCATGTGTACCGAGGTACAGTGACAATCTTTATTGGATGCTAAGCAGACTATACATGATTACCATCGAGCCATCCACAGTTCGACCTGGGGTAGATCGCCTGGTGCGGGGGAGCTGAGAATCCCCCCCCCTCCCGATGCAGGAGCTAGATCGCCCCAACGAGAAAGGCCCGCGCTGGCTACGGGAGTAAGATCGTCTCATTAACGGAAGGTTAGAGGCCCCTGGAGGACAAAGAAGGGAGAGGTTGAACATTCTTTCACCTTCCATCACAGTGTGGAGGAGTCGCTGTGGTGGATGTTCATGTTAAAATGTGTTTTGTGTGTCCTGTTGCTTTTTATTGGTATGACTGTATGGCAAATCAAATTCCTCGTATGTTGCAAAACATACTGGGCTAATAAAGTAAGGTAGATAGTAGTTCAGGGCTGCTCTCCAGTTGTGGTATGTGCAACTTGGCAGTATCTATCCCTCGTGCAACATCTAATGTACGAATTATATCGTATATAGTGACTGTTTGTTACGGGCAAATTAGCTGCCTCATCCCATTCATCATGTGCAGTTCAACGATAACTAATTGACTGTACTAATTGGACTTGCTCTAACCAATTAAAATTATTGAATGAAGATGTCTTCCCCTTTCCTATGAGGAAGCCTGGCTGATGTTCCGCCGTGAAATGAATGAACGAACATAATAGGAGCAGTAGTGGCCTGGGCACTTCAAGCCTCATGCCCCCTCCCCCCATTCAATCTGATCGTGGCTGATCTGTCCCAGGCCTCACCTCCTCTTCTGTGTCAGTTTCCCATAGCCTTAAAAGGACACAAAGAGTGCTGGAGAAACTCAGAATGGCAGCATAGAAGGGTCTCGACCCGAAATGTGTCCCGCTGAGTTACTCCAGCATTTTGTGTCTACCTCTGGAGAACATGGAGCGGTGATGTTTCGGGTTGAGACCCTTCAAAAGTGCCCTGACCTGAAACATCACCTATCCATGTTCTCCAGAGATGACCACGGAGTTACTCCAGCACTTTGTGTGCTTTTGTGTAAACCAGCATCTGCAGTTCCCTGTTTCCCCCATAGCCATAAATTCCCTGACTGTTCAAAAATATACAAACCTCCTCTTTAAATACCTTCAGTGACCTATTCCCCCAACCCTTCAGGTAGACAACTCCAAAGATTCATAATTCCCTATGAAGGGCAGATCCGCCCAAACATGTTTCATTGTACCTCGCTACACGTGAAAATAAACTACATTGAACATTAATGAGCGGTCCGTACCTCCCATCTACCTCATTGGAGACCTTCAAACTATCTTTAATCGGACTTTACTGGACTTTATCTTGCATTCTGGCAGGCAGGTCTGCTAGTGCTACACGAGTGGGTTTAAAATAAATAGCGGGGGGAAGGGCTTGACATATTGGGAGTATAAGGATGGAGATAAAAGGAAAGAGAGTACAGGAAAAGTTTCAAAAGACACCCGAATTAATGGGACGGAAAGTTCAAGAGGGGATAAGAGAATAATGTCTGGTGAAATAGGAACCGGTGAGAGAGGGGAAGTGAATACCGGTTTAAGAATGTTGTATATGAATGCGCGAATATAAGAAATAAAGTGGATGAGCTTGAGGCTCAGTTAGAAATTGGCAAGTATGATGTTGTGGGAATTACAGAGACATGGCTGCAAGAGGATCGGAGCTGGGAGCTGAATATTCATGGATATATGTCCTATCGAAAAGACAGACAGGTGGGCAGAGGGGGTGGGGTAGCTCTGTTGGTAAGGAATAAAATTCAGTCCCTTGCGAGGGGTGACATACAATCTGAAGATGTAGAGTCATTGTGGATAGAACTGGGGAATTATAAGGGCAAAAATACCCCAATGGGGATTATCTGCAGGCCCCCAAACAGTAGCCTGGATATAGGGTGCAAGTTGCATCAGGAGTTGGTGCCGCTGGTGCCTCTGGCTGCTACAAATGTGAGAAGTGCATCCAGGTAGAGCTCCTGAAGGGCCGTGTTGGGGAACTGGAGAAACAAGTGGATAACCTCAGGTTCGTCCGAGAAACTGAATCGTTCCTCGACAAGTCCTACAGTAAGATTGTTACACCTAAGGTACTGGAAGAGAGAAGGTGGGTGATGGTGAGAAAGTGAACATGGAATGCAAACGTCCCCGGGTGTTGTACCTCTTGTGAACAGGTTCACCCACTTAGAAGCTGTCGGGACAGAAGACTTTGTTACACTGAGCGGCGGACTGGCTTGCGAAGCATAAAGGGCTGTTGAGCCAAATTCAAAGAGGCCAACGTCAGGCAACACCACTATAGTTGGAGACTCCATTGTGAGAGGTACGGACAGGGGTTTCTGCGGCAACAGACGGGATGCGAGGATGGTGTGCTGCCTTCCTGGTGCCAGGACCCAGGATGTCACGGACAGATTGCAGAAAATCCTCAAGGGCAAAGGTGAACAGCCGTAAGTGGTAGTGCATGTCGGCACAAACGATGTCGGAAAGAAGGGGATGAATATTCTGAAGCGTGACTTCGGAAAAGTTCTGAAAAGCAGGATCTCCAGGGTTGTTATCTCTGGTTTGCTTCCAGTTCCTCGTGCTGGCGAGAGCAGGAACAGGGAGATACAGGACCTGAATGTGTGGCTGAGGAACTGGTGCACGGGGCAGGGATTTAGATTCTTAGATCATTGGGATCTGTTTTGAAGTAAGGGAGAACTGTACAAAAGGGACGGATTGCACCTTAACAGGTGGGGGACCAGCATTCTGGCAGGCAGGTTTGCCATTGCTACACGGGTGGTTTTAAACTAAGGGGGGCAAATGGGATAGTCAAGGATGGAGTTAAAGGGAAAGAGAGTAAAGGGATGGTTAATGACCCCAGAACTAACGGGAAAGAAAGCTCACAAAGGGATAGGAGAGTATGGCCAAGTGTAATAGTGATCTATGTGAAAAGTGAGATGCGTAAGGAATTAAAAGTATTCTATATGAATGCGCGAAGTATAAGAATTAAAGTAGATGAGATTGAGGCTCAGTTGGAGGTTGGTAGATATAACATTGTGGGGATTACTGAGACATGGCTGCAGGAGGATCGGGCCTGGGAACTTAATATTCGGGTTTATAAATCCTATAGAAAGGACAGGCAGGTGGGCAGAGGAGGGGGGGTAGCTCTTCTCGTGAGGAATGGAATTCAGTCCCCTGCGAGGGAAGACATAGGGACTGACGAGGTAGTCACGGTGGATTGAGTTGAGGAATTGTAAAGGCAAGAAGACACTAATTGGTGTTATCTACAGACCCCCAAATAGTAGCCCGGATGTAGGGTGTAAGTTGCAGCAGGAGTTAAAACTGGCATGTAACAAAGGTAATGCCACTGTGGTGATGGGGGATTTCAATGTGAAAATCAGGTTGGTTCAGGGCCCCAAGAAAGAGATTTTGTAGAATGCCTCCGAGATGGATTCTTAGAGCAGCTTGTAATGGAGCCGACCAGAGAAAAGGCGTTTCTGGATTTAGTGTTGTCCAATGAACCAGATAAGATAAGAGAACTCGAGGTAAAGGAACCGCTTGGAGGTGGTGATCATAATATGATTAGTTTTAATATGCAATTTGAAAAGGAGAAGGTTTAATCGGAAGTGTCAGTGATGCAGTTGAACAAAGGGGACTATGAAGCATGAGAGGGGAGCTGGCCAAGGTCGACTGGAAAGGGATCCTAGCAGGAATGACGGTGGAACAGCAATGGCAGGAATTTCTGGGCATAATCCGGAAGACGCAGGATTGTTTCATTCAAAAAAAGAAGAAAGATTCTAAGGGGAGTAGGAGGCAACCGTGGCTGACAAGAGAAGTTAAGGATAGAATAAAACTAAAAGAAAAGATGTATAACACAGCAAAGAGTAGCCGGAAGCCAGAGGATTGGGAAACTTTCATAGAACAACAGAACAAAACAGGCAATACGGGCTGAAAAGATGAAGTACGAGGGGAAGCTGGCCAGGAATGTAAAGAAGGACAGTAAAAGCTTCTTTAGATATGTTAAGGGAAAAAGAGTAGCAAAGTCAAATGTGGGTCCCTTGAAGGCAGACACAGGTGAAATTATTATGGGGAACAAGGAAATGGCAGAAGAGTTGAACAGGTACTTCGGACCTGTCTTCACTAAGGAAGGCACAAACAATCTCCCAGATATACTGGAGGACAGAGGATCTAAGGGGGTAGAGGAACTGAAAGAAATTTTCATTAGGTGAGAAAAGGTATTGGGTAAGCTAATGGGACTGAAGGATAATAAATCCCCTGGCCTGACGGTCTGCATCCCAGGGTCCTCAGGGAGGTGGCTCTATAAATAGTGGACACATTGGTGATCATTTTCCAATGTTCAATAGATTCAGGATCAGTTCCTGTGGATTGGAGGATAGCTAATGTTATCCCACTTTTCAAGAAAGGAGCGAGAGAGAAAACGGGGAATTACAGACCAGTTAGCTTGATTTCGGTGGTGGGAAAGATGCTGGAGTCAATTATTAAAGAGGTAATAATGGGGCATTTGGATAGCAGTAAAAAGATTAGTCCAAGTCAACATGGATTTATAAAAGGCAAATCATGCTTGCCTAAACTTCTGGAATTTTTTGAGGATGTGACAAGTAAAATGGATGAAGGGGAGCCAGTGGATGTAGTGTATCTAGACTTTCAGAAAGCTTTTGATAAGGTCCCGCACGGGAGACTGGTGACTAAAATTAGAGCACATGGTATTGGGGGTAGGGTGTTGACATGGATAGAAAATTGGTTGGCAGACAAGAAGCAAAGAGTAGGAGTGAATGGGTGTTTTTCAGAATGGCAGGCAATGGTGAGTGTAGTGCCGCAAGGCTCGGTGTTGGGGCCGCAACTGTTTACCATATATATTAATGATTTGGAAGAGGGACTTAGGAGAAACACTAGCAAGTTTGCGGATGACACAAAGCTGGGTGGCAGTGTGAACTGTGAAGAGGATGTTAGGAGATTGCAGGGTGACCTGGACAGGTTGAGTGAGTGGGCAGATGTGTGGCAGATGCAGTATAATATAGATAAATGTGAGGTTATCCACTTTGGTGGCAGAAACAAGGGGGCAGATTATAATCTCAATGGGGTTAGGTTAGGTAAGGGGGAGGTACAGCGAGACCTGGGCATCCTTGTACACTGGTCGCTGAAAGTTGGCGTGCAGGTACAGCAGGCAGTGAAGAAAGCTAATGGAATGTTGGCCTTCATAACAAGAGGATTTCAGTATAGGAGTAAAGAGGTTCTTCTGCAGTTGTATAGGGCTCCGGTGAGACCACATCTGCAGTATTGTGTACAGTTTTGGTCTCCTAATTTGAGGAAGGACATCCTTGTGATTGAGGCAGTGCAGCGTAGGTTCACGAGATTGATCCCTGGGATGGCGGGACTGTCATATGAGAAAGGGTTGAAAAGACTGGGCTTGTATTCACTGGAGTTTAGAAGGATGAGGGGGATCTTATAGAAACATATAAAATTATAAAAGGACTGGACAAGCTTGATACAGGAAAAATGTTCCCAATGTTGGGCGAGTCCAGAACCAGGAGCCACAGTCTTAGAATAAAGGGGTCATTTAAGACTGAGGTGAGAAAAAAAACATTTTCACCCAGAGAGTTGTAAATTTGTGGAATTCCCTGCCACAGAGGGTAGTGGAGGCCAAATCACTGGATGGGTTTAAGAGAGAGTTAGATAGAGCTCTACGGGCTAGTGGAATCAAGGGATATGGGGTGAAGGCAGGCACGGGTTATTGATTGGGGATGATCAGCCATGATCACAATGAATGGCGGTGCTGGCTTGAAGGGCCAAATGGCCTCCTCCTGCACCTATTTTCTATGTTTCTATGAGTTAAAATTAGCATATAACAAACGTAATGCTACGGTGGTTATGGGAGATTTCAACATGCAGGTAGACTGTGAGAATCAGGTTGTTACTGGACCCCAAGAAAGGGAGTTTGTGGAATACCTCCGAGATGGATTCTTAGAGCAACTTGTACTGGAGCCTAACAGGGAGAAAGAAATTCTGGATTTAGTGTTGTGTAATGAACCGGATTTGAAAAGGGAACTTGAGGTAAAGGAGCCATTAGGAGGTAGTGACCATAATATGACAAGTTGACAATAATCTGCAATTTGAGAGGGAGAAGTTAAAACCGGAACTGTCAATATTGCAGTATTACAAAGGGGACTATGGAGGCATGAGGGAGGAGCTGGCCAAAGTTGACCAGAAAAGGATCCTAGCAGGGATGACGGTGGAACAGCAATGGCAGGTATTTCTGGGAATCATCCAGACGATGCAGGATCATTTCATTCCAAAGAGGAAGAAAGATTCTAAGGGGAATAAGAAGCGACCATGGCTGACAATGGAAGTCAAGGACAGTATAAAAATAAAAGAGAAGAAATATAACAGCAAAGATGAGCTGGAAGACAGAGGATTGGGAAACTTTTAAGGATCAACAGAAGGCTTGTATTCACTGGAATTTAGAAGAATGAGAGGGGGTCTTATAGAACCATGTAAAACTCTTAAGGGATTGGACAAGCTAGATACAGGAAACATGTTCCCGATGTTGGGGGAGTCCAGAACCAGGGGCCACAGTTTAAGAATAAGGGGTAGGTCATTTAGAACTGAGATGAGGAAAAACTTTTTTACACAGAGTTGTGAATTTGTGGAATTCTCTGCCACAGAAGGCAGTGGAGACCGATTCACTGGATGCATTCAAAAGAGAGTTAGATAGAGCTCTGAGGGCTAACTGAATTAAGGGATATGGGGAGAAGGCAGGCATGGGTTACAGATTGTGGATGATCAGCCATGATTACAATGAATAGCGGTGCTGGCTCGAATGGCGGAATGGCCTTCTGCTGCACCTATTGTCTATGTTTCTTTCCAACACGGGAATGATATAAAGGCTTTGGTGAGAATACACAGGAGATTTACCAAAAAAGTTGGCTGGATTGATTATATTGAGAGGTATTGATTATAATGAGAGTTTGGACAGATCTTCTATAATGTTGGAGATCTTCTATAATGTTGGAGGTTGGTAGAAGACGTGAAAGAAGTTTACAAAATTATGAGATGAATATGGTAGAGAGTCAGAATCTATTTCTCAGGTTGGAAATGTCAAACACTAGAAGCGGGGGCAGGTTGAGAAATGTGTGGGAAAGGTCTCAACCCGAAAAGTCATCCATTCTTTCTCTGCAGAGATGCTGCCAGTCCCGCTGAGTTACTCCAGCTTTTTGTGTCTATCAACAGAAGTTGGGAAGATCACCAACTTAAGGCATTTTTCCATGCAAGTGCAAGTAAGTAAGTAAATGTTAGGAAAATGTCAGGAAAAGAAATGGCTTTAATCTTTTAACACCTACTCAAGTCATTGACGATCTTCTAATACTACAGCTTTTGGCTGCTATCCAGGTTGGATATCATTTTGACTTGTTCATGCTGAATGAGGAATGAGGTACAATGCCATCCATTTTCTGGCCACCAGTTGAGCTCTGACACTTCCTCAGTGACCTGTTTCCTTTGACAGCAGAGTTCAGAGCTCCAAGTTTTGTGGCGTTAATATTACCAACAAACTGTCACAGACGAGGATGTTGCCAGCACTTGAGGGCCTGAGCTATAGAGAGAGATTGAGCAGGCTGGGACTCTATTCTTTGGAGTGCAGGAGGATTGAATTGAATTGAATTGAATCAATTATATTAGCCAAGTATGTATACATACAAGGAATTTCCTTGGTGCTTTGCTCACAAGTAACACAAGATTTACAGTGGACAATTAAAAATAAAACATTATAATTTATACATGTGAAGAATTAAATAAAATACCAGAGCAAAGGGAGGCTACAGATCTTTGGCTGTTGAGTAGAGCTACTGCTTGTGGACAAAAGCTGTTTTTATGTCTGGCTGTGGCAGCTTTGACAGTGCGGAGTCAGCTTCCAGACGGAAGTGATTCAAAGAGTTTGTGGCCAGGGTGAGAAGGGTCAGAGATGATCTTACCCGCACGCTTCCTGGCCCTTGCCGTGTACAGTTCGTTGATGGGGGAAGCATGAGTGGTGATCTTATAGAGGTGTACAAAATCATGAGAGGAATAGATCCGGTAGACACACAGAGTCTCTCGCCCAGAGTTGGGGAACCAGACGACATAGGTTTAAAGTGAGGGGGGGAGGGGGAAGATTTTATAGGAACCTGAGGGGTAACATTTGCACACAAAGGGTGGTAGGTGTATAGAACAAGCTGCTAGAGGAGGTAGTTGAGGCAGGTACTATCGCGATGTTTAAGAAACATTTAGACAGGTACATGGATAGGACAGGTTTAAAGGGATATGGGCCAAATGCAGGGAGGTGGGACTAGCGTAGATGGCACATGCTGGCTAGTATGGGCAAGTTGGGCTGAAGGGCCTGTTTCCACATTGTATGACTCTATGCCTCTCTATGACCAACCACAACAACATCTAAACTTCCTTGGAAGACTGAAGAAATTCGGCATGTCTCCAATAACACGTGCACATTTTCTACAGCAGCACCATAGAAAGCATACTGTTGAGTTGCATCACAGCTTGCTTTGGGAATAGCTCTGCCCAAGAATGCAAAAAATTGTGTTGTGGATGTAGCCCACTCCATCCATCACATCAACCAGACACCACACCACTGACTCCATTTACACTTGATGCTGCCTTGAAAAAGCAGCCAATATACTCAAAGACTTGTTCCACCCCAGTCATCCCTTCTTCTCCACGCTCCTGACAGGCAAAAGGAACAGAAGCTCGAAAGCGAGCACCAACAGACTCAGGAACAGCTTCTTTCCATCTGTTATGAGGCTTCTGAATGCAGAGATAAAGAACTGCAGATGCTGGTTTATACCAAAGGTAGACACAAAGTGCTGGAGTAACTCAGCGCATTGGGAGCATCCAGCATCTCTGGAGAAAAAGGATAGGTGATGTTTTGGGTCAGGACCCTTCTTCAGACTTTCCATAAGCTAAGGTACTGTCCAATTCATCTCTGCCCCATTGTGGAAATTGGACTCTGCACAAAACTGCCGAGAACTATACTCTGCACTCTGTATCTTCCCTTTCCTCTATCTATTGTACCTCAGTTTGAACTGGTTGTATTTATGTGTAGTATTACCTAATCTGATCGGATACCATTGGAAACAAAGCTTTTCGCTGTACCTCAGTACACGTGATAATAGTAAACCTAATTCTAAACCAAAACCTAGTGTCAGGAAGGCTTCTTGAGGAGAAGACCATCACTCCCCATGTATACTGATGAAGCGCGGGTCGCCGTGCGGTAAAGCCCCGGAGTGCTGTGACCGCCGACTCCAACATCCGAGGAGTTGTGGCCGCGGGCGGCGCTGGATTTAAAACACCGCGGAGCCTGGGATCCGTGATCGCCAGAGTCAGAGCTCCAACCAGCGCGGCCTGAGGACTTCGGGTGCCGCGGTCCCCGGGGAGGAAGCGGCCGCTCCAGACATTCCAAGCCGCTGAGGAGTGTTCACCCGACGACGGAGTTCCATCTTCCTGGCAAGAGGGCCTGAAAACATCGGACTGGCTGCGTAGGCCTCAAATAGGCCCCGACCTCGGGTGATCACAGAGGAAGTGGACTGAACATTCTGATGCCTTTCCCCACAGTGGAACATTTTGATTCTGCTGTGGATGGATGTTCATGTTGAATTCTATAATGTCTTGTTTTTAATTTTTCTATCGATGTACGGAAACTTAATTATTTCTTCGATGTAAAGCACTTTGGTTTCAACGTGGGTTACACAAAAAAGCTGGAGAAACTCAGCGGGTGCAGCAGCATCTATGGAGCGAAGGAAATAGGCAACGTTTCGGGCCGAAACCCTTCTTCAGACTGATCGGGGGCGGGGGTGGGTGGGGACAAGAAAGGGAAAAGGAGGAGTAGCCAGAAGGCTGGGGGATGGGAGGAGACAGCAGGGGGGCTGAGGAAGGGGAGGAGACAGCAAGGACTAACAAAATTGGGAGAATTCGATGTTCATGCCCCCGGGGTGCAGACTCCCCAAACGGAATATGAGGTGCTGTCCTCGGTTTCAACGTGAGTTGATTTAAACGTGCTATATAAATAACATTTACTTACTTACTTACTTACTTACTTACTATCACTCCCCATGTATACTGATGTTAGAAGCAGAGAACCTGGTGGCATATATAATATTGACAGTAGACACATCTATGTTGGAGAAACTCAGCGAGTCAGGCAGTATCTCTGTGAAACAAGAATAGGTGACGTTTTGGGTCGGGAACCCGTCTTCACGCTGAAAGATAGAGAAGGTCAGACAAAAAAAGAGGGCCGGCAGCAGGTGACCTCAAGAAGGGTGGAATTCATAATGGCCCATTGTTAATAGGCACAAAATGCGAGGAGGTCCGAAGAAGGATCTTGACCCGAAACGTCACCTATTGCTCAGAGACGCTGCCTGACCCACTGAGTTACACCAGCATTTTGTGTGCAAACTAGCATCTGCACTCCTGCCTACACGTGGCCCATTGTTGGCTGGGGAAACATAGAAACATAGAAAATTAGGTGCAGGAGTAGGCCATTCGGCCCTGCGAGCCGGCACCGCCATTCAATATGATCATGGCTGATCATCCACCTCAGTATCCTGTACCTGCCTTATCTCCATACCCCCTGATCCCTTTAGCCACAAGGGCCACATCTAACTCCCTCTTAAATATAGCCAATGAACTGGCCTCAACTACCTTCTGTGGCAGAGAATTCCAGAGATTCACCACTCTCTGTGTAATTTTTTTTTTTCTCATCTCGGTCGTAAAAGATTTCCCTCTTATCCTTAAACTGTGACCCTTTGTTCTGGACTTCCCCAACATCAGGAACAATCTTCCTGCATCTAGCCTGTCCAACCCCTTAAGAATTTTGTAAGTTTCTATAAGATCCCCCCTCAATCTTCTAAATTCTAGCGAGTACAAGCCGAGTCTATCCAGTCTTTCTTCATCTGAAAGTCCTGACATCCCAGGAATCAGTCTGGTGAACCTTCTCTGTACTCCCTCTATGGCAAGAATGTCTTTCCTCAGATTAGGAGACCAAAACTGTACACAATACTCCAGGTGTGGTCTCACCAAGACCCTGTACAACTGCAGTAGAACCTCCCTTGCAGAAGGTACTTGAAATTAGAGAGACCAACATTCACCCCTCTGGGTTGTAAGCTGCCCAAGCGAAATATTGATGTTACTATTTTCGGAGTTGTATCATGTGATGAGCTACTCCTCATGTTCTTCCAGCATTATTTTGCAGAGTCTGTCTGTCTGTCTGAGAAGAAGAGTGCTGTCTCGACCAAATAAACACGTCTTTGATTGAACAACGTAGTCCTGCTGTTAGATTGAATTATCTTCTGGGATCAGGGTTAAGGGAGGGGGAGGCACTGCGATACAACGTCAGAAGTCTTGCCTGGTTTCATGCCTGAAGTGAAAAACCTAAGAGACCACGTGATGCCTCCCAATTGAAATAAGACACAGACATGCACTGAGAGACAGCGGGGCTGTGTGATTCAATTGAGAGAGTGTACAATGGAACAAATAAAGCTGCCCAGGCTACTGGGTTTCATGGTAAATAACCCGTCTAAAGAATGGAGAGAGTTGAGACAAAGTCCCTGCTGGGTATTGAGATGGCTATGGCAGATTAACTAGAGCAGACTAAAGTAAAGATTTCATTGTTTTTCATTGATCATGAGGGAAGAGAATTGTATTGTACCATAAAACCCTCAAATGCCACCCTGGAGAATGATTTAGATGCCTTAATAACAGATTGCAAACCCCTCCCCCAGAGGGGAAGTGGTGGACCATGTCTGGTTTAGTGTAGGAAGGAACTGCAGATGCTGCTTTAAATCAAAAATAGACACAAAATGCTGGAGTAACTCAGCGGGACGGCAGCATCTCTGAAGAGTTGGAATGGGTGACATTTCGGATCGAGACCCTTCTTCAGACTGAAGAAGGAATGGGTGACGTATCAGGTCAAGACCCTGAAGAAGGGTCTCGACCCGAAGCGTCACCCATTCCTTCCCTCCAGAGATGCTGCCTGTCCAAGTTCAAGTTCAAGTCACATTTATTGTCACATGCACCAATTGGTACAGTGTGATTTGAGTCCCATACAGCCATACGAATAAAAATAACATAATACACGATAGAGCTGAACATAAACATCCCCACACAGCGGAACTCCAGCATTTTGTGTCAATCTTTAATTTAGTTTAGTTTAGTTTAGAGATACAGCATGGAAACAGTCCCTTCAGCCCACCGAGTCTGTGCTGACCAGCGATGGATTGATTGGTTGATTGGAACTTTATAGTCACATCTATGAACCACTGTTAGTACCTCCACCAATTTAAAGCACTTTGGCCAACAGGAGTTGTTTCTTAAATATGCTATATAAATAAAAGTGACTTGACTTGACATGTACAGGGTACTTGGCACAGTGAGATTCTTTGTTTTGCATACAGTACACAAACATTCAACGAGTCACCACGTATAGGGTGCTGACAAAATTAAACAAAGGTGTTCATTATATTCCACGTACACTAGCAAAATCCTACACACTAGGGACAATTTACAATTTTTACTGAAGCCAATTAACGTACAAACCTGTACGTCTTTGGAGTGTGGGAGGAAACTGGAGCACCCAGAGAAAATGGGGCAGCACCATTCAATGGGACAGTTCAAAGGTCATAAGTGACAGGAGCAGCATTAGGCCATTCGGCCCTTCAAGTCTACTCCACCATTCAATTATAGCTGATCTATCGTGTAGGAAGGAACTGGTTTCCACCGAATATACAAAATACTGGGGTAACTCAGCGGGACAGGCAGCGTCTCTGGATAGAAGGAGGAATGGGTGACCATTTGGGTCAAAACCCTTCTTCAGACCTGATCTACCTCTTCCTCCTAATTCCTTTCCTCTGCCTCCTCCCCATAACCCATGTCACATAACCCGTACCCGGTCACGGGGAGAACGTACAAACTCCGTACAGACAGCACCCTTGGTCAGGATTGAACCCGGGTCTCTGGCGCTGTAAGGCAGCATGGGTTGCCCGACAGATCGAATTATCCGTGGAATCCAAGAGCCCAGCCTGAGGGAGGTGCAGAGATGTGAAGCGCAGTTAATTCTACAAAAGAGCAAAAAGGTTGTGGAGATGCAAGGACCCGCATGCACTGGAAACTTAAGTAAAGTACAAAGTGCTGGAGGAATTCAGCGGGTCAGTCTGCATCTTTGGAGGGAATGGGCAGACTACGTTTTGAGTTGGGGCCCTTCTTCTGGCTGACGTGGCTATGAAATCATTTAAAGCCAGGCTTCTAAACCAGCCAAAAGGAGTTGAGTCTGAAGAAGGGTCTTAACCTAAACACCATCTATCCATGTTCTCCAAAGATGGCGCCTGACCCGCTGAGTTACTCCAGCACATTGTGTTGTTTTTTTTTGTTAACCAGCAACTGCAGTTCCTTGTTTCTAAAATGGGAGTTCAAGTTAGGCTTCAAGTCCATAGTTTGTCTGAAAGGAGACAATAGGCATGCTTGCCTTCATTAGTCACAGAATACCAACGTTGGGACATTATGTTGCAACCTTCAGAAACACTGGTTGGGCCACACTTGGAGTAGTGAGTGTTGCATTTGCAGTCACCGCACTGAAGGAAGAATGCATCACAAAGAATTTTCACGAAGAATGCATCAAAGATTCATGAAGAGGATGAGAAGGACATTGCTGCGTCTGAGACAGTCAGAGTCAGCTTCAAAGGGCTACTTGAACATCAAAGTGCCTGTTGCCAAATATGGTCCATTTTGTAAAACACTTATCAAATGGATCTCAGCCAAGTTGTTGGTGCAAGAGCAACCAATTACACTAAAATGATGCAGGAGCAATGTGTAATCTTCTTCCAAAGGAAGCCATCAATGTCAGGGTGGTTTATTTGAAAAGGACCAGTGGCGTCCTCTGTGTACACTGACATTTGCTGAGATATCACAAAAACGTAAACTTGCAGAATACTTATTGCATGGGCTGGGGAAATTCTGCTTGTTTAATGTTTTTCTTGCAAAAGCATTTTTCTTGCAAAAGCATTCCAGCTAACTCACCTCCTCCACCTCCCACCCAATTCCCTGCAAACTTTGGGGTGCATTCCAGATATCAATTGCTCTTTTCTCTCTCGTCATTTCCTCTTCTCTAACCACTCACCTTCATTCTATGTCTAGAAATATACACAAAATGATGTGGTAACTCAGCGGGTCAGACAGCATCTCTGGAGAATATGGATAGGTGATTAGTCCGAAGAAGGATCTTCCTTGATCAGTCTGAAGAAGGGTCTAGACCTGAAACGTCACCTTTCCGTGTTCTCCAGAGATGCTGTCTGACCTGCTGAGTTAGTCCAACACTTTGTGTCTTTTTTTGTAAACCAGTAAGTATAGTTCCATATTTCTTCATTCGACGTCTCCTGATTCTTGAACCCACTGCTAATGAAAAATAGTTCCTTCTGTCTACACCCTTCATGGTGTAACATACTTCTACCAGATCTCTTCACTACTCCCTCTGCTCCAAGAAGAAGAGTAGTGAAGAATAAACCTTGAAGAGAGGAAAAAGTGCAAAAGATTTGGATTGGAGGATAATCTCCACCGCCCACCTCCATGTTAAAGAGTGCAAATACTCCCATATCTTTGGTAATTTTTTCCCTCGTCTCTCCCTACCCTTTACATCTTTCCTAAAGCAGGACCCCAGAGCTGAACACAATCTCTATGTTACTAAAACTCTCACCTTGCTTGTTTGTTTGTTCCCAAAATACAGACAAAACGGTACATGACAGTGCAACAATTTTAAGCCCACCTTACTCACCATTGCCCCGCGGTGTGCAGTCGCAAGTTTCGTTCAGATTGATGTTATATTTTAAAAGTTTTGACTTTTTAAACTTTAATAAACCTGGCAGTCACGCTCCCACTTGCTGGCCGCACCTATGCAGTTGGGGGATAGTTGCCGTGGCGTTACAATGGGCACCCGTCAGCTGCGCCTGTGCAGTTGGGAGCTATGGGTGAGTGGTGGAATATTGCGCTGGTCTAGTACCCAATAAAGCTGAGAATGATGTGTTATTTTTAATCAGTTTCTCAACTTTCTCCACCACTTTCAATTAATATAGAACAGTTACATCACAGGGTCAGACCTTTGACCCACAATATTTGTGCTGGACATGACGCTAAATTAAACAAATCTCCGCTGTCTGCATTAGATCCATATCCCTCCATTCTCAGCATTTCCATGTGCCCATCAAAAAGCCTCTTAGATGCCACTATCGTATCTGCCTCCACCACCACCCCACGCAACACATTTTAACCCTCCACAAATCTCGGTGTAAAATACCTGCCCCTCATATCTCCTTTAAATTTTGCCCATCTCACCTTAAAGCTATGCCCTCTAGTCTTTGACATTTCTACCATGGGAAATAGATTCTGTCTGTCTACCTCACATCAATTTGTATACTTTTATCAGGTTTCCCTTCAACCTCTGAAGTTCCAGAGAGAACAATCTAACTTTGTCCAATATTTCCTTACAGCTAAAACCCTCTAATCCAGGCAGTATTCTGGTAAAATTCTAAAACTTTACATTTTGGTGTTTTTAACACAGGGATTGATAGGTTGTTGATTAGTTAGTGAGTCAAAGGTTACAGGGAGAGGGCTGGAGAATGGGGGTGAGAGGGGGAAATAGATCAGCCATGATCGAACGGTGGAGTAGACTCGATGGGCCGAATGGCCTCATTCTGCTCCAAAGACTTAGGGTCTTATTTATGTCTACTTTGAAAGAACTGGCAAATTACCTCCTCTGAAAGGAATAAAACAGATGTGTTATGAAGGGGGAGTAAGTCTTGAGAAGGTTGTGAAGATGGCGGGTTAAGGACCGAATAATATGATACAATAGAACTTTATTTATCCCAGGAGGGTGATTGATCAGCCAACAATCATAAAAACACAAAATACATGAAATTAAAGTGATGAGTGGAAAGGCTTGGGGGATGTGCAGTTTGGGGATGGGGAGAGGAGTCAGTCTACCCCACGACAGAAGGGGGAGGAGTTCTAAACTTCCTCAAACTCAACAGTGATAAGACAGAATTCCTCCTCATAGGCTCCAAAGCCACACTCAGCAAAATCAATAACCCCACTCTCACCATCGACGGCACCACTGTCTCCCCATCTCCCCAGGCCCGCAACCTTGGCGTGATCTTTGATTCCACCCTCTCCCTTGAGCCTCACATCCGCCATGTCATTAAAACCTCCTTCTTTCACCTCCGCAACATCGCCAAACTCAGACCCTCTCTCACACCTCCCGCTGCTGAAAGACTCATCCATGCCTTCATCTCCTCCCGACTGGACTATTGCAACTCAATTCTCCTTGGCATCAGCTCCACCTACATCAACCGACTCCAACTGGTCCAGAACGCAGCTGCCCGACTCATCACCCACACCAAATTATGGCATCACATCACTCCAGTCCTCAAACAACTTCACTGGCTTCCTATCTCCCACCGGATCACCTACAAAATCCTGGTCCTCACCTACAAAGCCCTCCACCATCTGGCCCCCCCATATCTCACTGACCTCCTCTCCCCCTACCAACCCTCACGGTCCCTCAGATCCCCATCTGCCGGTCTCCTCTTCATCCACAAGTCCAACCTCCGCAGTTTAGGGGACAGAGCCTTCTCCAGGGCAGCTCCCAGGCTCTGGAACCTCCCTCCCCCAACTGATCCGCAATTCCGTGTCCCTCACCATCTTCCAGTCCCGCCTCAAGACCCATCTCTTCACCTCTGCCTATCCTTAGCCCCACTTCCCCTCCTTTTTCATCTGTGCATTAATTGCCTCATATTGTGTTTTGAATTGAATTCTGTCTTTACTTTGTGGACTAGTCATGTCTCTACTATTTATTTCATTCCCCTTACATGTTTTTCCTCTACCTGCTAAATTTTTGTAAGGTGTCCTTGAGACTGTTGAAAGGCACCCATAAATACAATTTATTATTATTATTATTATTATTATTATTAAAGTTTGAAAGCCACAGGAAGAAGGATCTCCTGTGGCGTCCTGTCCTGCATCTTGGTAATTTGAAAATGTGCTTCCCGAGCCCTAGTGATTTGTGGGTCTAGAGGCCAATATAGACCGACGTGTAGGCCGACTTAATTATACAGATTGTCTGAAGAAGGTCCCCGACCCAAAACGTTGTCAGTGTATTTCCATCCCTGATTGCAGCCTGATCCGCTGAGTTCCTCCAGAGGTTTGTTTTGTGATCAAGAGGTCTATCCACGCCAGTCCCAATCACCCATGTTTGGCACGCATCCATCCAAACCTTTTTTATCCATGTATCTGTTATTAAATGTCAGCTCATGAACAGTTCTCTGCCAGAGGAAGTTGTATAGCTTGGTACAATTACAATGTTTAAAATACATTTGGACATGTCCATCATGGGTACTGACCTGGCCACCATCGTAAACATCTACAGGAGGCATTACCTCAAAAAGGAGCCACCCCACCCTGGCCATGCTCTCATTTCACTCCCGCCATCGGGAAGAAAGTATAGAAGTCTGAAAACTGTAACCGTTCCTGTCCAGGTTCAGGAACAGTTTCTTAGTCTATTGAAAGCTACAAACTCCAACTGTGCTCTGAACTACCATGATTGCACTAGGGACTTCAGCCTATGTTTAAAAAAAATGTGAACTTCTTATTTTATCTTTGCTTATTACACCATCTATCAAGTACTGTGTTTCCGAACCTGTTGCGCTGGTGCAAGCAAGAATTTGATTGTCCCCTTTCTGAAGGAAGGTTCCGACACGAACCGTCACCCATTCCTTTTCTCCAAAGATGTTGCCTGATCCGCTGAGTTACTCCAGCATTTTGTGTCTATCTTTGCTATAAACCAGCAACTGCAGTTTCTTCCGACCCTTTGTTCCCTTTCCGTACATCTGAACTATTATTAAAACTCTCATCTTGTCCTCTTCCGGTTTGCTTTTTAAAAACTTTTAACGCAAAAACAGTACCCTATATCGCTAGGATTTTTTCACCACCTTACTCGCCGTTCTCCTCCGCTCCAAGCACACCAAGTTTTGTTCGGATCGGTGGAATATTACAAATATTATAAAGGTTTAAAAAATCGTGAGATTGGTCTTCTTGCCTGTCAGTCACCATGAAGGTAATGCCACTTCCGGCACCCGCTGTCAATCACAGCTGCGAGGAGAGTATAACCCCCGGAGGAGGGGCTGAGTCCACAAGCCGTGCTGAGTGAACCCGCAAAAGTGGAGTCGGGGAAGTTGCAGTGTGGAGTCGGGGAAGCCGCTGAGTGGAGCCGGGAAGTGCTGTGTGGTGCCGTGGCCGATGGCCGTTGAGTGGAGTCCTCCCCCCCTCCACACACCCTCATCCCCCATTCCCCCCCCTCCCCCCCTCTCCCTCACACATCCCCTTTACACCTCCCCCCTTCCCCCCACTCTCCGTCCCACCCCCTCCCCCACCCCCCCCCCCCCCCACACCACCACCCTCCACACCACCCCAACTCCCCACCCCCCCCCACCCCCCACCCCCCCACACCCCTTCCCCCACACCACCCCCTCCCCACCCTCCCACACCCCCCCCTCTCCCACACCATGATTGAATATTGCATTGGGGAATGGGTTGCGTTGGGGGACCAGGACTCCCGTGAGACTGGGACCCAAT